>NC_086445.1:958670807-958970807 GCF_028390025.1 Pseudophryne corroboree | reverse complement strand
CAATGCTTACCCTGAAAGGGTTTAGACAAAAGGAGACCAGCACACCACCATATGAAAAAATATGAAAAACATTTAATGAATCAGTAGCATTATCAGGCCTTTTGAAAAAAGTTTTTAAGTACTCATCATGAGGCTTTCAGCAGTATTCAAGCAGAACAGCCATCCCAACGGCCCGTTTCGGTTGTCACACCTTCATCATATATATATAAAAAGTGCCACTGAAGTTTGCTACTAAATAAATATATATATTTATTTGTACACATATACACACAAATATAAAACCACAGCACTTGCCACCCCAGAAGCGGGGCACACAAGTGGACTGACCACTCATAGGGTGGGGTGCACATAACCGTGGCACTCGCCACCCCAGAAGCGGGTACACAAATGCACTTACCACTCATAGGGTGGGGTGCATGTAGCCCATGACCACATCACTCAAATACATACAAACAGAAAATCCAGCACTCACGATAGCAAGCTCACTTATCCTCAACACATCAATAAATAAATGATGGGGGTTTAGTTAGTGAATTGGCCAATGCACAGAAGCCTGCAAACCGATCGCCAAGGTACCCCACCTTCATGCAGGTCCTACACTATCACAGTCTTAAAACCTGGCAACTGTTTCACACATAATATAACTGCAAATATGCCTACTTGGTTTAATGTGCACCTGCCAAATACCTTATGGCTTTTAAAGGTACAATAGTCACCTGACACTAGCTGATACATTACTAAGGAACAACTGACACAAGTTAAGGATAATAGAGTCTACATAGGGGTGCATATATGTACACACATATATATATATATATATATATATATATAAAAGTATATCTCTCCTTCCTCCCAAACACACACCACAGTCTGTCTCTTCCCAATGAGTCCATCTCCATGCTGCATTTCCAGCTCCCCCATCCCATCTCAAAGCCCTGTATCCCCTCACCAAGCTACTCTTACCACGGGGAGAGACTCACCTGGACTGCACTTCCCAGTATCCAGACTGATCACCACACAGCAGGTACCATGCGGTGCTCACACCCCACCAGAAGAGGCCGGCGTAGGGCATGGGAATCCCAGCCAGTGAAGCTGCTGCCATGTCCTGTAACTGCCTTCAACAGAGCTGGACCCGGAAGAGTGGGCGAACACTCTCACCACACAGTCACTGGGTGTGAGAGGCTCCTGTCACTCTGAGACTGCGCCCACACCGCCTGCAGATCACTGCCCTATTTGGACAAGACGACTCACATCCCTGCCAGGCACTAAGTGACGTATCCTTGGGACCCCTAAGATCCTTGGGGCCCGGCACTGGTGTCCCCTTTGACCCCCCCCTGTTGTCGGCCCCTGCTATCCTTTCCCAATTCACACTCATTTAGGCGTTGATTATGCTGAAATACTCTGTAGTACTGTTAACATTGGCTGGTGATTGTTCTGATTTTTCCCCAGTTCATCTGCTGCTTGTTCGTGTGTCTCTCTATTTTTGAAAAATAACATCAATATTTTCTGTGACATACTATTTTTAAATGATATAAGATGAAGCGGAATGTGGGTAAAGCCGTATTCTGTTAGTTTGATTTTTATTTTTTGTTAAAAAAAGCTCTTTTGGTTCATTGCTTTCTCTGTTGCGGGAAAACACTTCCTTTGCACAATCAGTGAAATGAAGTCTGACTTTTATTTCAATATTTCATGTTTTCTGTCAGCAGAGTCAACACTTTATACTAATTGTATTGGCAGAACCTGACAGGTTGGAGGTGCTGAGCTTCCGCTGGATGTATTTAGGCCATTAGAAAGTTACCATACAACTCTGTTACTGTGAGGTCAGAATACTAATTAAGGCAATTTGCATCATTTCAGTTGTCATTCGGTTTTTTAAACTGCCAAGAAAATGAAAATCAGGTCATATATTAGGGTAATATAAGATACAAACAGGACGCGTCCGCAACAACAAATACATGTCAGGTCTAAAATATATTGCAAAGCTCCATTTGGTTTCAATCTCTTTAAGCTGTTGCCCCACTTAAAAGAGAAAACATAAGCTTCAAGCCTTCTAATAAGGCTTTAGTCCGTGTTGCCAAAATGTGTTTTTGTTTTGCACTTTACGGCCTCAAGTCATGAATGTGAGATATTTTTTACATACATACTGTATAGTATAATGAGTAATATGCATTATAGTGTTATGTTTATGGCTCATGATGTGCTTTATGATATCGTAAGACGATATAGTTATTGTAGCTATTTTTGTGCACAGAAAGTGTTAAAATAATTATGATATACCGGTAGTTGGGATGCCGGCGGTCACATGACTAACTGCAGCATCCCGACACTGAAGATCCCGACATCGGAGTGGGTAAGCATTTTCACCATACCCTATCCTTCCGGGGGGGTGGCAGCTTGGGCTAACTCTTGGGGCGTGGCGGCTAGTGCTAACCCCCCCCCCCCCCTAGTGTCTAACCCTAACCCTCCTTAGTGCCTAACCCTAAAGGCTCTAACCCTAAACTGAACCCAGATACTTACCTTTGGGATGTCGGCTGTCAGTGTTTCTGCGCCAGTCTTCTAAGTGGTGTTGGGATTCCGGCGTTGGTCACATGATCACCGGCATCCAGACCGACAGGATGACAGACGCATCTGCCTCCAACACACATATATATATATATCACTGCAAACCAGTGTTAGATTGTGGTGTTACGGGTACAACATGGCCATTTGGGTATCAATCACTTACTCATGTTTCTTCATTTTAATAAATGTTGCCTTAGACATTGAATGTACCAAATTAGTACAGGTTGAGTATCCCATATCCAAATATTCCGAAATACAGAATTTTTTGAGTAAAATAGTGAAACCTTTGTTTTTTGATGGCTCAATGTACACAAACTTTGTTTAATACACAAAGTTATTAAAAATATTGTATTAAATGACCTTCAGGCTGTGTGTATAAGGTGTATATGAAACATAAATGAATAGTGTGTATGTATACACACTTTGTTTAATGCACAAAGTTATTAAAAATATTGGCTAAAATGACCTTCAGGCTGTGCGTATAAGGTGTATATGTAACATAAATGCATTCTGTGCTTAGGTCCCAACGCCATGATATCTCATTATGGTATGCAAATATTCCAAAATACGGAAAAATACGATATCCAAAATACTTCTGGTCCAAGCATTTTGGATATGGGATACTCAACCTGTAATTAAGTACCGAATTAGTAATGATATTACTCACCTGCCCCTGTGACCAACACATGTTCCTCTATTACTGTAACTGGGGAAGACACGGTCTTTAAATGTAAAAACATAGCATGGGTGTAGATGTTTATTATGTGTCATACAGTACAGTATCTACCTATATCACCCACTGAATAAAATGTCTCTTGCCCCCAAAGGAATTTCTGTAAGCTTTAGCAACCATATGAAGTTCCACGGCCTACTGTGCATCATATGACCTATTTTTTTTAGTCTGTACTGCACTGTACAGTCCAACAAATCCGTAAGATTATTGAAATGCGTGCCAAAAACATTATTTTTTTTTCCTGAAAGCTGCCCCAAAACGTTGAAAATAGCAATATGGCAGTTTATTTATTTAGCTATCTGTTTATTTATTTATTTATTTTGGGTGTAATGTATTAGTTTTTATCTTTTTTTTTACACGTGCTTTATTATTCTCACTGCATTCCATATACCAAAACAACCATTTTTTTACGTTTTTGTTATTGTTAGGTTGATCGTCAGTCCCAGTTTATACAGGGATACAGGGTGATGTACCGTCAGATGTCAGGCCTCCAGTCTCCATCCGCATGGCAGAATTTTGAGGTCAAGGTTCCAGCTGAACGGAGTACCGTGATAGCCAACTTAAAGAAGGGAATTACTTATGAGATTAAGGTTCGACCTTATTTCAATGAATTTCAAGGGATGGATAGCGACTCAAAGTCAGCCCGGACAACCGAGGAAGGTAACAGAGCTGCATGAGCAGAATTCATTTTCCTTATTATATACAATGTTTTACGAAATTGGAAATTGTCTGTTGTTAAAAAAAAAAAAATTCTAATAAATAAACTGTTCTGTATCTACTAGATAAATGCAGATATTCATGAAAAGGGGTCATGGCATTTGAAAAGGAAAAATATGTTATTCTTCAATTTTAGGAGTTATTCCGAAACAGCTGCTCCCTGCCTACATAGGTTTCCATAAAGACCGCAAAGAAGATTAACTGCTTTTTTCCTTTTATTAAACTTATCTAGCTTTCCAACTAAACTTCAATTAAATGCTGGATAGAAGGGCACGTGTCTTCTACTTTAAATCTGTGGTTGGCTCTAGAAGTGACATTTTCATTTATTGCCTCGTCGCAGAACAAGTCCGGTGGTAATTTCATACTTTAAAGGACACTTTAAGTACCACTAGACTTGCAGCACTGAGCGTGATTTTTACGGCTCTCTTTTGCCCGGAGATATGTGAAAGTCACAAGCCTCGATCTGTTGCACAGATTAATGTAACCGTCGGCACTGCTACCTGCTGCATCGCTTACTGGCATCTCTGATAAATAGTTTTATCATCTGTCAAATGTCAGCAAACATTGAAGGCAATTGGTGTCGAACTGTCATGGCAGCAGAGTGATTTCACAGTTTACAAAGTTTGACATATTTTACCTCAAGTCAACCTGCAATAAAATATTATATATAATGGCCAAACGATGGTTTATTTGCTTTTGACTTTGACATCAATTTAAATGTTTCAAGGTCTAGGTCCTTAATACTGGTATTAGTATTGCATAACATCACTGCATTCTGTATGCTGACGCATTTGTCACTCATTGTGGGGTGCTTACAACCAGGGTCGGACTGGCCCACAGGGGAACAGGGGAAAACACCAGTGGGCCCCACTGCCTGTGAGCCCACCTCCTCCTCTAGGGATTAGGTCCCAAACTGTATCCTAGTGCACTTTAATTATACATTATACATATGTTACCTTATACTGCACAGGACTATGGTCCCAGCCCATGCACTCTCTTACAGTTAGCCGGACCTCTGTGGTGGTTGGCCACACCTACACTATTGCCTGGCCACACCCTTATGCATGGGCCCCTACCACTGCATTACCCCGGTGGGCCCTTCTTGCGCCAGTCAGACACTGCTTACAACAAATGAGGAGTAATAACTGAGGCATCTTTTAAAGAATAACTGTAAACAAAAGTTTTAATAGGCAGTTGGTGTAGTGGGTAAAACTACAGCCTCACAGCGCTGAGGTCATCTGTTTAGTTCCTGAGCAAGGCACTATTTTTGTGGAGTTTATATGTACCACCTGTGTTCGTGTGGGCTTCTCCCAGGTCCTTCTGTAGACGAAGCCACTGGCTTCGGCACACCCAGATGGGGCCAACACGCACCCATTTTCTGGTACGCTACCCGCCACCGCCGTTTGGGGCATTGTGAGTGACATCATAGCCCTAGATCTGCACAAGAGCAGTGCGCAGATCTAAAAACATCGGATATTTGCATATACATCAGAGTTTACATATATCTCTGAATGAGACCCACAGTGATGCTTAATTAAAAAAAAATCTATAAACAGATTATCAAAATAACAATGTTATGTAATAAAACACGTGGCTGCATGTTATGTCATTTTACATTACTTTCAAAGATTGTATTCTGAAAATAATTTCCCTCAACACATTTTTAAAATGGATAGTAATGTTCTCGATTGTCAGAGTTACAGACATGATTTAGAGTTCTCTTTATTAAGAGTATGAAGCCATCTGTGCTTTTGGTAGAACTATGAAAGACAGATGACTTAAAGATGCCTTTGTGACTTTTATGTACTGCACTGTACTGTCATAGTGAGAAGATGTGCCACCAGAGAGTAGCGACCATGTACCGGATAGATACAGACACGCGCCTTGGTGGGGGCCTCTGATTACTGAAACTTACAGTGTAATGTGAATAACACAGATACTGTAAGCATTAATATTAACCACATTTTCTAACACGTTGTATGTAACAGAGAGAGGTTCTGGGTTCTAGACCACACTAAACACTTTCAAAATCATGTTGTTCCATATTTCTGTTTAGACTTTGAAGTCTAATGACTGTGTGTCATTATCATCGTCATTAATTATTTGAAGTCTGTCAAAGGTCATAGGAGTAGATTTACTAAAACCTCTAAATAGGAAAAGTAGGGGTGTGAAGGAACCCACACATCTGCAATTAAATGTGACAATATCCCATTTTGCTGATGACTGGGTCAGGCCATCGGATAAATCCAGCATGTTGGAAATCTTTGGTTTGCCAATTCCAATCCAAAAATGATCGGAATGGGCGAACCGTGAATTTTTGACGTATAGGAATTTGCAAACTACCTGGAAAATCGTCAATCATCAGAGTCGGATCGGCATCAGGGAATCCAGGAATTGCCGGGTACTGTAGATGTATGGCCTGCAGTTTTAGTAGATCTACCCTTTTGTTACGCGGAAGATAGCTTCATGTTTTCAATGGAATTTGATATTACTGTACATGCCTTTACAAATGAGTATTCCATCTACAAGGAGTGGTAAGAGCAGTGTTTCATTTTTTTATGGAAAAACAGATACAGTACAACTTCAGAGATTGCTCAACACAAATTGTCAGTTTGCACATTCTTTCTAATAAAAATAGCAATCTCTTAAGAGCCGGCAGACAGTCCTCGTAGAAAAGTGGTGAGAGTGAGATGAACAAATCAAAGGTAGTTGACACATTCCGAGCAGGGCCAACTTTCATTGGATTACTTTTTATATAGAATGGTACTTCAAAGGCCACCATCCAAAAATTAATTTCCCCACAGTTAGACTTTGTATCTGGCGTCGGCATTTGTCACCATAGAGTACGTATCCATCTCCCAACTCTTTGGCCTTGCGAGGGTAACAGATTGAATTCGCTTTGGCCGTGCAGGAGAAAGATGAGTAGCGATTTGGGTTCTTGCACATTTGTGGTAGGCAGCTCAGTACTGAAATAATTGACCTGTCAGCTCTCAGTCCTGGTGTCTCCGCAAACCAGCAGCGGGGGAAATGAGAAAACGCTTTAAAAAATGTTGTTTTGCTACGTGGTCTATTTAATAACCGCAGCATCCCCAGACAAGTGCTTTCATTTATATTGCCGTTTGAACCTGGAAACATATAAAACCATGAGAAAAGGGTGCTTGTAATTTTATATTTGGAATACACCATCTTGTGTGGCTTTTTTCCAGAGCTGTGGTATAGATTACAGATACTGATACCTGATTTCCACCGGGTCCCCTGAAAAAAATATGTATATATTCCGATTGAGACAGTTATTTGGGCTCTCAAACTGTATCATATGTTGCAAGCTATGTTTTAATGCATATGTTTTAGCCAAGCAACCTTAACAAGCCGTACTGTGATTATGGTTGTCCTGGGCTGCTATTCTACTGTCCTGGCAAGTAAAAGCCTGGGTAATCTGTGTGGAAACACAGTAAGTAACTCTACTGTATAAAGTGCCTAATTCAGACCTGATCGCAGCAGCAAAATTGTTCTCTAATGGGAAAATCTATGGGGGTTATTCAGACCTGATCGCACGCTAGCTTTTTTTGCAGCGGTGCGATCGGGTCTGAACTGCGCATGCGTATGCACCACAATGTGCAGGCACGTCGGCCGCCGGCGACGGGCATCGCCGGACAGCGACGGATTTTACGAAGAAAGCAATCGCACCTGCGATTGCAAGAAGATTGACAGGAAGAGGCCATTTGTGGATGGCAACTGACCGTTTTTAAGGAGTGTCCGGGAGAACGCAGGCATTCCCAGCTGTTTGGAGGGAATATTCCTGACGTCAGCTCCTGGCCGGATCATCACAGTGGCTGAGTAAGTCCTGAGCTGTGCAGAGACTGCACAAACTTTTGTTTGTGCAGCTCTCTGCACAAGCGTTCGCACGCCTGCACATCAACTACCCCCTCCCCCTGTAGGCGGCAACTACCTGATCGCAGCACTGCAAAAAAAACGCCTGCGTGCGATCAGGTCTGAATCACCCCCCATGTGCACTGCAGGTGTGGTAGATATAACATGTGGGTTATTTTGTTTCTGTGCAGGGTAAATACTGGCTGCTTTATTTTTACACTGCAATTTAGATTTTAGTTTGATCACACCCCACCCAAATCTAACTCTCTAGGCCCATAGAAATTCCAGTATGCCACTTAGGTTGATGACTGTTTTTTCCACAAGAAAACCTTAAAAACAAAACAAGGCCACTACCCTTAGGACCTTCGTATACAGTGCCTATAATCTGTGCCACTTTCACTTTGTAGAAGAGGTGCTTGCTACATTAAGTGATATTCAGAAATGAACTTACTGTATCAGTATATAGTACTGCATTCAAGTATTATGAAATTATTAAATTACTAATTAGCTTTTTAAACTAAGCTAGTAAGGAACCGTTCCAGATATTGACCACAGCTCTAAAGCAGGTTACACACCTGAACAATGGTGTGTCCTAGCGATGCAATGTAATGATATATGGCAGTACCGTACACACTACACGATCTGTCATATGACTACACAATGGGGGTAATTCCAAGTTGATCGCAGCAGGAAATTTTTTAGCAGTTGGGCAAAACCATGTGCACTGCAGGGGAGGCAGATATAACATGTGCAGAGAGAGTTAAATTTGGGTGTGGTGTGTTCAATCTGCAATCTAATTTGCAGTGTACAAATAAAGCAGCCAGTATTTACCCTGCACAGAAATAAATAACCCACCCAAATCTAACTCTTTCTGCACATGTTATATCTGCCTCCCCTGCAGTGCAAATGGTTTTGCCCAACTGCTAAAAAATTTCCTGCTGCGATCAACTTGGAATTACCCCCATTATATATATAGTTACATGCTTAATGTAACAATACCGCATCGTGCATGGAATCCTCCCATCTGACATGTAGCACATTAGAAGGGACGGTGCAATTAACGACGTGTGTAAACGATAGAGTGGGGTGTACACATTATACGATGGATATGCAGATTGACCGAAAGTACCAAGACTGCGCCATATATTGTATAGTGTGTACCCACCTTAAGGTTTTAGTTTCTATAGCACAATCCACCCAATCAGAGTTCACAATATAGGGCCTGATTCAGACTTGTATGCAAATTGTATGGAGTTGAGCGATTATTGGTAAACGCACATCCATCTAAGTCTCACTGTGCACGCACCAAGGTACCTTAGCAATGTTGCCCCGCAGAGAGGATTTATTTGCAAAGTGATTTAAGAGTCAGGAACCATTTTGGGGAAGTAAAGGGGGGTGGCCTCCGGCTGCAACTGCGATCCCGTACCCAGAAAACATGGCTCCAGTGCCTCAGTTCCCACACACCAAATGGTCGATTATCGAGGCATCTGCGGCCGACACTGCATCTTTGTATGCAGCTGCTAGGATTTGTGATGTCGCCTGAGTGTAGGAGACATTTGTATATTTTTGCACAATAGCTGCATACAAAGACAATGCTGTGAAAGGATGCAGTTAGGTTGCCGGCAATCGGGATCCGGACTGCTGACAATGCCGTCAGCCAGAATCCCAGCTAACAGGGGCTATTCCCACTCGTGGGTTTCCACAATACCCATACAGTGGGAGTAGAACCTATGGTGAGCGCAGCAAGCCATCGAGCGCACAACGGACTCTCTGCGCTCGCCACGCTGCCGGCATACTGGCGGCCGGGATGCTATTGTCGGTATACTGACGGCCGACATCCCAGCCATCGGTATATCATACCGAACCCGCTGTGAATGCATTATTGTACAACTTAAATCATACTTGCCTACTTTTCGGCCGGAGACTCACTATTTTTCGGGTACCCACAGAGAATGGCCAGATCTTCCATATCCCTACTGCTTCAAAGTGAAGCAGGCAGGATGTGGAGATTACGTTCAGTACTGTGTCTCCATGTATAGGGGGTGGGGCAGATAACATCATTGCCAGGATGGGGGCGGGGGCATAATGACGTGACAGCCCGGCCCTTGAAGTGGACCACAGAGTCTCCTCTCCGGGAGAGACATTCAAAGTTGGTAAGTAATACAGTATACACTAAATCAGGCACATAGGTAACACAAACCCAACATTCTTTCTAACTAATACTGTAGGTGGGCTTAGCACACTCTGGTGTGTACAGACTGTTGGTGCAGTTTTCATTGGTGCTCTTTGCTTTGCGTGCCCTTTGATTTATTGTTTTGTAACTATGGGAAACAAACGCTTTCTTGTGCAGTAAACAATGTCATTCACATTGCTCCAGAATACATTATGTATTGCTTTCGCTCCAGAGCGGGTCACATCTCAGACCTGAGAACATGTAGTGACAGGTATACACTTTACCAATTGATTTTTTTTATATATTTGATAGCAGGTGCACAGGTGTGTAATTAAACGCCTGGTAATCACTTCAGTCTTCCAGCTTAAGAGTGAGACGCTCAGGATAATGATACTTGAGCTGGAATTGCAGGTTTGATGAAACCGGAATGCTGGATAAGTGCAGCGGAAAGTCTGATCTCAGATGTGATCATCGTTGTGGCAGGTTAAAAGCAACGGTTAAATGCAGCTTTATCGTGACTATAGGGTTAATGTATTAAGCAGTGGAAAGAATGGAGGAGTGGACCAGTGGAGAACCAATCAGCTTTGAGGTAGCATTTATCAAATGCATTCTATAAAATGATAGCTAGCGGTTGATTGGTTGCTATGGACAACGTCTCCACTGGTCCAGTTCTCAGCTCTTTTCACTGCTTGATACCTGTACATCAAGTTTTCACTGCTTGATACATAGTAGTTAAGTAACCTATGGCATTGGTACCCAAACTCTTTTGTGCAGGCCTTATGGACTCATTGCTATTTACAGATACCCATCCCCCGTATCAATACCATGGCAAGACTGACAGATCTAAAAATAAAGTTTTTCCTATAATGGGCATATAAAATTACGGATAAAATGATTTCAGAAATACTTTTTTGCCAAAAAGATTAGCTCTGCAAGAGATAGTAAGTGTATAGTGCCAGTCTGTGCCATAACTAGGGGTGGGGGCAAGTTGTGCTGCCACCCAGAACAGAAGGCCAAAGCGGTCACACCATCACTGCCCCTTAGAACCTGTACTTGAATGCATGGTGCCTGGAACAACACCCTGGTCTCATAGGCCCCGCCCCTCGTTGTGATGTCATGATGTCACATGTTTGCATTGTCGCCCTGCTACGGCCCTGCATTCAGACAATAATTAGGGCTAGCGCAATGTTTGAATTATTATAATTAAAAGAGAAGTCTTAATTCCACCCTACAGAGTTTTTGTTGGACCTCACCTTGTGCAGATCTCACATTCAGAGCATAAGGCATAATTCAGATCTGATCCCTTCTCTGCGAATTTGCAGAGGTTTGCGATCGGATAGTCACTGCCCAGACAGAGTGAAATTCCGCCCCCTGTGCAAGCCTGCGTATGCCGTGTGAAAAGCTTTGCAAACGCCGGTCAGATGCAAATCCGTTCGCAAATCACTCACCGTCTAATTATTTTTCCAGTCTGTACAGTCTGTGCTTGGCCCGAGACTTACTCCTACAGTGTGAAAGAAACAGGATGATCGGGGCCGGAGCTGGTGTCGCACACCCTTCCTAAAAATGCTTGGGAACGCCTGTGTTTTTCCTGACACTCCCAGAAAACGAGCAGTTACCACCTACAAACGTCCGCTTCCTGTCAATCAACCTGCGTTCGCCTAGTGATCAAAAAAGATGCTGATTTATTTTGCACTCTGGACTCGTGCTTGTGCATTACGATCCGTACGCATGCGCAGTCAATCGATAAATCGTCCGCCTTGTGATTTCGCACAACAGCGGCCAGGTCTGAATTAGGCCCATTATTACAGAGCTTAGTGGAAAGCATTAAGCATGAAGCATAGAAAATAAAGGCTCAACAGGTACATTGAGGACATGCTAAACAAACATTCCATAACACAAAGGTTAATATATACTATACATAGTGGGAAGGGTGGGGTGGGGTGGAGGGTAGGGAGGGGTTCTCCATTCAGCGATGGCTGCAACTTGCCCATGGAATGTTCAGTCAATTCTCACAGACTTGTATCTTTGCTAATTTCCCTTTACCCCTCTAAGATTGTGTAACGTAATAACGTGAACTTGCACTGGACTCTCATTGTACAGTATTCCACTTTAAATCTCCAAGTGAATCCATACTCATAAAGGACAATACAACAAGTGCGCACAAGCAGCCCACACTACAGTAGGTATAAAAAGGTCACCACATACTCTAGATTTTAACAGGATAACACCCCACATTCATATTAGCGCTAAAATGTATACATTCCTAATCAAAGTGCATACAGTAAGTTCAATAGTTCCTAGTAGGGAAATCCTGCCAGGAGGATAGACAGCTTGTACCCTGTATGATACCTCAGCCAAAACAAAAAGTGCAGAATAGTGTAATACTGTAGAGATATTGGGGGTCATTCCGAGTTGATCGCTTGCTAGCAGTTTTTAGCAGCCGTGCAAACGCATAGTCGCCGCCCACGGGGGAGTGTATTTTCGCTTTGCAGGAGTGACAGTGGCGGATCTTGCCACGGGCAAGCAGGACTTTTGCCCGGGGCGCCGCCTTCCGGAGGGCGCCGGCGCCATCCGGAGGGCGCCGCACCATGGCAAGATCCTCCACTGTCAGTGTGCGCCCCAGCAGTGTCCCCCCGCTGTGCCCCCCCTCCCGCTGTGAGAAGGGAACCAGACGCTATGCGTCTGGTTTCCCTTCGTGGCGCTGGTCCTCCCCCGCTCTGAAGGGAATCAGACGCTAAGCGTCTAGTTTCCCTTCATGGAGAGGACCTTTGGTGTGCGGTGCGCGATGACGTCATCGCGCACCGCACAGCATTGTGGCATAGACGCTAGGGGTCATAATTGACCTCTAGCGCTTATGCTGTGCTATGGGAGAGACGTCATGACTGACGTCTCTCCCATAGATCCGAGGAGAAGAGCGGCGCCGGTCTGCAGGGTCTGGAAACAGGAGCGGGGTACAGTAAGTATACTTTTTTTTTTTCTTTTTTTTCCCAGTGGCGCTACAAATGGGGGGCGTGACTGACCACGCCCCCATGTTTAGCCACGCCCCTAACTTTTGCCCGGGGCGCCGCAAGGGCAAGAACCGGCCCTGTGTGAACACCTCTGCAGCAGAGCGGCTACAAACACATTTTGTGCAAAATCAGCCCTGTAGTTACTTATCCTGTGCGATGATTGCTGCGACGAGTGACACGGTAATGACGTCAGATACCCGTCCAGCAAACGCCCGGCCACGCCTGCGTTTTTCCAGACACTCCCAGAAAACGGTCAGTTGACACCCATAAACGCCCTCTTTCTGTCAATCTCCTTGCGAACGGGCGTGCAATTGGAATCGTCGCTAGAACCAATGCAAAACCACAATGGATTTCGTACCCGTACGACGCGTGAATGCATTGCAGTGCCTACGCATGCGCAGATTAGCCATTTATTTCACTGATCGCTACGCAGCGAACAACGGCAGCTAGCGATCAACTCGGAATGACCCCCTATGTAACACTTCAACATCAATATAATATGTGGAGATTCCTACCAGGATGTATGGGCTCGGGGACTGACACAGGAGGATAGAACTATCATCATGGCTTGGATAAGTCTAATTGCGGCAGCAATTAATTTACTGTACACCTGTCCTGTGATACCATGTGCACTTTATATAAATTGACTTTTTTGCGTTTAACTGGATGTGCTGGTTGTTTTCTATCTATCTATCATCTGCCTGTCTGTCTGTCTGTCTGTCTGTCTGTCTGTCTGTCTGTCTGTCTATCTATCTATCTATCTATCTATGTGTCTGTCTGTCTGTCTGTCTGTCTGTCTGTCTGTCTGTCTGTCTATCTATCTATCTATCTATCTATCTATCTATCTGTCTATCTGTCTCTCTGTCTGTCTGTCTATCTATCTATCTATCTATCTATCTATCTATCTATCTATCTATCTATCTATCTATGTGTCTCTCTGTCTGTCTATCGATCGATCGATCTATCTATCTGTCGATCGATCGATCGATCTGTCTATCTGTCTGTCTCTGTCTGTCTGTCTGTCTATCTATCTATCTATCTATCTATCTATCTATCTATCTATCTATCTATCTATCTATCTCTGTGTCTCTCTGTCTGTCTATCTATCTATCTGTCTGTCTGTCTGTCTGTCTGTCTGTCTGTCTGTCTATCTCTCGATCGATAGATAGATAGATAAATATTTATATACAGTATATATATTAGCATTAGTTGTGTATAGGTATTACTGGTAGATAGTAACAATGAAATACTGGTAAGTTGGGGGAACAGGAGGAGACGAGGGATGACAATATAGTATGGTGGTAATGAAGCGATAAAAGACCATGACTTTACAGCTTACGTACCACTTGTACAATGTTTTCCAAACAACTGCCTGGAGTATAGGAAGCTTGAAGAACAAACCCCATCCATTAGAGAACAAAGTATTGGGATTCCTCCGGCATAGCCTTTTATCACGTTCCTTCGTTAGTTCCTCCTCGGTATGGCCTTGGGTGTGTGAAACTTCAGAGACCTGGGAGGAAAAAACAGAAAGAATCAATAGATATTTTTGTCTACAACCCCTTGTCTGTGCGGCTGGGTATTGATTAGATTGTGTGAAATTGATTAAAGACTACCTTTGGACTCAACACAGCGTGTCAACAGACAATGCAATTAATGGGAGATACTGTATGTATCATAGAACATTGATACCTTAAACGGAAATATGTGGCTGACATAGTAATGATCGCGTTCATATCATTGATTGTTATTTCTGGAAACCTTGTGCAAAACTGGAACACAGAGTGAAGAGTTGCAATTCAATGCATAAGTAATAAAAGGCCTGAAAACACCAACGTCAGATGGAAAGTTGCAGAACATGTCTATATGGGGTGTAGTATGGTATGCCGGCAGCCGGGCTCTCAGCGACCAGCATACTGGCGCTGGGAGCCGACCGCCGGCATACCGACAGTGTGGCGAGGGCAAAGGAGCCCCTTGCGGGCTCGCTGCGCTCGCCACGCGACGGGCACGGTGGCGTGCTATGCGCGCCACGCTATTTATTCTCCCTCCAGGGGGGTCGTGGACCCCCACGAGGGAGAATAGCTGTCAGTATGCCGGGTGTCGGGATCCCGGCGCCGGTATACTGTGCGCCGGGATCCCGACATTCGGCATACTGAAGACCACCCGTCTATATGGGACACTTTAAGAAATAAACGCAGTATAAACTGATAGGAAAAAATATCTCTAGGAAAATACAATCTCACCTAGGGAAAGGTCAGTGAGGGCGCGTGAATACAACAGGTTGGGATCGGTGACAGGCAGTCGGAATCCCGGCGGTCAGCATACCGACGCCGGGATCCCAGCCGCCAGATTCGGATTTGGTGGCTCCCTGTGCTCACCACAGGTTCTATTAGTCTCTGTTAGCCGGCCAAACCAGATGCACACATGGAGGTGCCTGCAGCCCCAGATGTGCACAGCTCTGCATAAGTATACCTATTTTTCCTTATGGAGCAAAGAACACATTTATGTGTATATATATATATATATATATATATATATATATATATATTTATTGCCGCCCTGTATACTGTATATACAGGGGGGCCATCCATAAACTTCACCTGTTCAGAGCCATCGGTAGTTTGATCCAGTGCCATAACAAGGCTGCACTGTGCCCTGTGCTGACCATGCCCCGACTGATGATGTCACATCAAGGAGCCAGGGGCACCAGCTCTGGTAAGTGCAGCACTGCCCAGAGCGCCATGAGTATGCTCTAGGGGGCAGCACAGATTACAGGGTGCCAGTCTGGGGTGTCTACGAGATGCTCCCACTGGCTCTACTGCAGTGATACTGGCTGCAGGTTGCTGTTCTAGGCGCCATGCCAGCCAGATGTGGGGACCGTGGGGCAGTCATACGGTGCCGCTTAGAGCCCTGCGCCCTGTGCAGCACCATCGCTCACACACCCCTAGTAACAACCATAATGTCACCAAATTTGGTAAGGAGACTAATTAGGACATGGGAAGCAGAAATCGGTGCCTACAGGGGAATATGGCGCTGTACAATGTGAAGACCGCGTGAGAATGTTTTACTGCTGTGTTGTTCATTATTGTTTAGTCTTATTATTTATTTATATACAGTATACAGGTATGTGTGTATATATATATATATATATATATATATAATTTTTTATATATATATTTATAGAGAGATAGATAAATAGATAGATAGTATAATAAATTGCATTATTATATTGTTAATGTGTAGAAAAAGAAGGAATACAGAGAGGAAAGCGCGCGCATGTTAATAAATGAGAGGGGTTATTTCTGCTGAAGAACAAATAAGCGGAATGCTGTCCCTTTATTAAACAGATGTTATCACAACAGCTAATATTTCATACTCCGTACCTTGCAATGTTTGCATATTTAGGTCTGCAGGGAACCTGCGCAGCGCATTCTGTCTGCCCGGCTATACATTAGGCAACTAAAAATGAGACTTCAGCTCCCAGGATTAATGTCTTTCTCCTGTTTTTTCTCTTCACCTGCTCTAGCCCCAAGTGCTCCGCCGCAGTCTGTTACAGTTCTGACAGTCGGGAGCAACAATAGCACGAGTATCAGCGTCTCCTGGGACCCGCCACCGTCAGATCACCAGAACGGAATTATTCAGGACTATAGGGTAATAATATTTCCTTCTCTACATCCGTCAACAGATTTTATATGCACAATTTCCAGAAAAGAAAAAGAAGTACAAAAAAAAAAAAAAAAAAAAAGCAATCGGCAAAGATGATAATATTAAATTAACTCTGTCTGTGTCTTATTATATTTCTCACTCCATTTTGCAAAGCAATATCATTTTCATCTGAGCCCAACAAGCATATTATTATTATCATCTCTACTACAGCGAATCTGACATGTTCCGGGAGATTATCCTCTGTGCAAATGTAAGATCCTAAAATACACAGTCATTATGTGTATATTTATTTGGGGAGATCAATATAGCATCAAGATTTATTAACCCCCATGCAGATATTAACCTCAACTTCACCTCTGTCAATACTTACTGATTGAATAAATTCATCCTGATAGCGCCTGCACTTTACATTCCTCATATTAGATTTAGAGCAGATTAACATATGATTAAATTCTTCATAACAGCAGTCCACACCGTTCCCAATATTATCAGCTGCCTCGCACAGAGCAAAAATCAAAGCGACGCCTGCAATATTATTTTATAGACTCTGCCAGTAAGTGTAATTACAAATGTAAAGCATTAGAGAACAGACCTCTTATACTAGACGGCTAACAGGGTGACATTAATATTATTTATCAGGCTTAACACAAAAGTATGTGTGCAGCGTATTATGGGGTTTATTCAGTAATGATTGCAGATTCTGCTTTATAGCAGAATCTGTAATCCTCTCTATCACATGCATTGGGCCACACATCGTAGGGCAAGGCTGACCAGCAAACAGAATGGCCTGCCCAACGGCTGCGACCGCAATTTAATTGCGGTTGCATCAACTGTGGACGAGCACCTCCAGCTGTAGCTAGGCCATGTATGATCGGAGCGGCTGTGTGTGACGTCACGCAGCCGCCAAGAAAATGCCACTGCCCCGCCCCCGTTTTGCCCGTGCCGGCCCCACAATGCTCCGTCACTGCCCCTCACCCGGCCCACGAACGCCCTGTCAAGCAGGCAGAAGCGTTTGCAGTCAATGCGATCACATCCACATTGTTTGCCAACGGGGCTATTGCAGTCACATCAATTAGTGATGCAACCTGAATAACCCCCAGTATTTTCTACGTCTTCAGTGGTTATTACTAACCTGTATTTTCGAGGTATTGTAGGTATTTTTGCAGATTTACACTGATGATGTTACTGTCATTGTTTGCTGTATTTTTTGGGTTTGTGTTCATCAAACTAGGACCCTGGGTAGTATTTCAAAGCTCCACCGAGATACACTGGCCCTGATGCAGAGGTGGAGGCAAGTGCGAGAAGTCTAGGACACTTTTACTGCGCAGGTGCGATCTAAGATGGGCAATGACATGAACATTCCTGTACAGCATCGCTATTATTTCAGACGGCTTTTGTAATCCTTGGGCAGTTCAGTGTGGAGACTGGGAGGAGGCCTAAAATCTTCTCAAAAAGAGGAGGTGTCATGGGCGTGTTATGGGAGTGTCTGGGCGTGTTTCGGCAGGTGGCTGCAATCTCAGCATCGCTGCCACAGTGGCCATACCTTAAGAAAGTTACAAAGGAGACTCTGCTGCATGAGGAGCTGCATGAGGAGTCAATGCTACAACCAATGATGTTTCAGTGGTGGAGTAGGGATGGCCATTGACGATTCCAAATCATCGACGGTTTATGGTCAATGATGAATACTTTTGCCATCTATGGGGGACAACCAGATGGTTTCCCGCCATTGATGGTATAGAACCGCCCAAAGTTGTTTTTTTTATCCCTACAGACTGCCGGGGAACGGAGGATAGCTCCACCTCTGACACCCACAAAGCCCCACCCCCGGGTTCTGATTCAGTAAAAGTACAGGGATGACCATCGGTTTGTGAAACCATCAATGGTCATCTACTGCATAGTATGTAACTATCGATGGACACATGTCATATCGTCATCGACGTTAGTTACATAGAGCCGTTAATAAATGAGAGGGGTTATTTCTGTCTATTTCCGTCTGTTCTCAATGTCCCAAACATTTTAGACTCTCAAAAACTGCTGTGCGGACAGGAAATGCGGTGTGCATGTGAAATAATCTCCCGCCCCAGCACACCACTATCTCACATTTATTTTCTAGAATAAAGTCCTGGAACTTAGTTATAGATATGTGGTTTAAATGCTGTAAGCAGCTTTCCTATTCTTTCTCAATACCATGCAATTTGTTCCACAGAAGGCTCAGGGTAACCATCTATCTGCAGAGCAAGCTTTATCTATTTAATACAACCTATTTCTTTTGGCATGCATACAGATCTGGTGTCTAGGCAATGAGACACGGTTCCACATCAACAAGACCGTGGATGCTGCGATACGCTCGGTGGTGATTGGTGGGCTGTTTCCTGGAATTCAGTACCGCGTGGAAGTCGCTGCGAGCACAAGTGCTGGCGTTGGTGTGAAAAGTGACTCGCAGCAAATACTGATAGGTAAGAAGGGTTTTATTTATAAACTATTGTTACTACAGTATACTATTCTGCACACTCAGGGGCGTTTTAAGAGAGGAGGGGACCTGTGTGCAGTCTCCGTCTCAGACCCCCTCCTCTCCGACAGTAGTAGACACTGGCACAGTGCCAGAGCGCAGGTCTCCGGGAACATGGCACCTTGTAGCCAGGGACACCTGCAGTGCACATGCGCAAATCACCCGGAAATGGCCGCGGTGGCCATTTTCCGAGTGATCTGTGCCTGCACAGCAGAGCCTCCGTTGCCGGACTCCAGAGAAATAAGTATATTCTATTCAGTGTGTGCGGTGTGGGCCCCCTGGACCCAGGGGCCGTGTGCACCGCACACACTGTGCCCATTATAGAAACGCCTATGTGCACACTGCTATATCACTAAGCAGAGCATTCAGAGAACAGAGGTATAGGGGTAAATTTACTAAGATGGGAGTTCTATTTAAGATGGGATGTTGCCCATAACAACCAATCAGATTCTACTTCTCATTTATCTAGCACCTTCTAGAAGATAATATCTGGAATCTGATTAGTTTCTTTGGGCAACATCCCATCTTAGAAAATGTACCCCATAATGTTCATACCATTTGCAGGCCTTTACTCTTATTTAATCTACAACTCTATATATGTGGCCATATGAGAGCTATCTCTCTCTCTCTCTCTCTCTCTCTCTCTCTCTCTCTCTCTCTATCTATCTATCTATCTATCTATCTATCTATTGCCTTATTCATGTCATACATCAGAGTGCAACTGTGGACTGTTCAAAGAATGTAAATGTCACCCAACTGGAAAACCTTAAATTTCCAACTGGGTCAAAAATAGCCCTCTCTATGGCATAAGTAATACGTAGCCCTATGTACTGTATGGTATAAAACATAGCCCTGTGAATGGTATAATACATATCCCTGTGTATGGTATAATACATATAGCCCTGTGTATGGTATAATACATATAGCCCTGTGTATGGTATAATACGTAGCCCTGTGTATGGTATAATACGTAGCCCTGTGTATGGTATAATACATAGCCCTGTATATGGTATAATACATATCCCTGTGTATGGTATAATACATATAGCCCTGTGTATGGTATAATACATATAGCCCTGTGTATGGTATAATACGTAGCCCTGTGTATGGTATAATACGTAGCCCTGTGTATGGTATAATACAATACATAGCCCTGTATATGGTATAATACATAGCCCTGTGTATGGTATAATACATATAGCCCTGTGTATGGTATAATACATATAGCCCTGTGTATGGTATAATACATATAGCCCTGTGTATGGTATAATACGTAGCCCTGTGTATGGTATAATACGTAGCCCTGTGTATGGTATAAAACATAGCCCTGTGAATGCTATAATACATATCCCTATGTATGGTATAATACATATAGCCCTGTGTATGGTATAATACATATAGCCCTGTGTATGGTATAATACGTAGCCCTGTGTATGGTATAATACGTAGCCCTGTGTATGGTATAATACATAGCCCTGTATATGGTATAATACATATCCCTGTGTATGGTATAATACATATAGCCCTGTGTATGGTATAATACATATAGCCCTGTGTATGGTATAATACGTAGCCCTGTGTATGGTATAATACGTAGCCCTGTGTATGGTATAATACATAGCCCTGTATATGGTATAATACATAGCCCTGTGTATGGTATAATACATATAGCCCTGTGATTGGTATAATATATATCGCCCTGTGTATGGTATAATACATATACTGTAGCGCTGTGTATGGTATAATACATATAGCCCTGTGTATAGTATAATACATATAGCCCTGTGTATGGTATAATACATATAGCCCTGTGTATGGTATAATACATATAGGCCTGTGTATGGTATAATACATATAGCCCTGTGTATGGCATTATAATACATATAGCCTTGTGTATTATAATACATATAGCCCTGTGTATAGTATAATACGTATACTGCAGCGCTGTGTATGGTATAATACATATAGCCCTGTGTATGGTATAATACATATAGCCCTGTGTATGGTATAATACATATAGCCTTGTGTATGGTATAATACATATAGCCTTGTGTATTATAATACATATAGGCCTGTGTATGGTATAATACATATACTGTAGCGCTGTGTATGGTATAATACATATAGCCCTGTGTATGGTATAATACATATAGCCCTGTGTATGGTATAATACATATAGCCCTGTGTATGGTATAATACATATAGGCCTGTGTATGGTATAATACATATAGCCCTGTGTATGGTATAATACATATAGCCCTGTGTATAGTATAATACATATAGGCCTGTGTATGGTATAATACATATCCCTGTGCATGGTATAATATATATAGCCCTGTGTATGGTATAATACATATACTGTAGCGCTGTGTATGGTATAATACATATAGCCCTGTTTATGGTATAATACATATAGCCTTGTGTATGGTATAATACATAAAGCCCTGTGTATGGTATAATACATATAGCCCTGTGTATGGTATAATACATATAGCCCTGTGTATGGTATAATATATATAGCCCTGTGTATGGTATATTACAGATACTGTAGCGCTGTGTATGGTATAATACATATAGCCCTGTGTATAGTATAATACATATAGCCCTGTGTATGGTATAATACATATAGCCCTGTGTATGGTATAATACATATAGCCCTGTTTATGGTATAATACATATAGCCTTGTGTATGGTATAATACATAAAGCCCTGTGTATGGTATAATACATATAGCCCTGTGTATGGTATAATACATATAGCCCTGTGTATGGTATAATATATATAGCCCTGTGTATGGTATATTACAGATACTGTAGCGCTGTGTATGGTATAATACATATAGCCCTGTGTATAGTATAATACATATAGCCCTGTGTATGGTATAATACATATAGCCCTGTGTATGGTATAATACATATAGCCCTGTGTATGGTATAATACATATAGCCTTGTGTATGGTATAATACATATAGCCTTGTGTATGGTATAATACATAAAGCCCTGTGTATGGTATAATACATATAGCCCTGTGTATGGTATAATACATATATGGTATAATACATACAGCCCTGTGTATGGTATAATATATATAGCCCTGTGTATGGTATAATACAGATACTGTAGCGCTGTGTATGGTATAATACATATAGCCCTGTGTATAGTATAATACATATAACCCTGTGTATGGTATAATACATATAGCCCTATGTATGGTATAATACATATAGCCCTGTGTATGGTATAATACATATAGCCCTGTGTATGGTATAATACATATAGCCTTGTGTATGGTATAATACATATAGCCCTGTGTATGGTATAATACATATAGCCCTGTGTATGGTATAATACATATAGCCCTGTGTATGGTATAATACATATAGCCCTGTGTATGGTATAATACATATAGCCCTGTGTATGGTATAATACATATAGGCCTGTGTATGGTATAATACATATAGGCCTGTGTATGGTATAATACATATACTGTAGCGCTGTGTATGGTATAATACATATAGCCCTGTGTATGATATAATACATATAGCCCTGTGTATGGTATAATACATATAGCCCTGTGTATGGTATAATACATAAAGCCCTGTGTATGGTATAATACATATAGCCCTGTGTATGGTATAATACATATAGCCCTGTGTATGGTATAATACATATAGCCCTGTGTATAGTATAATACATATAGGCCTGTGTATGGTATAATACATATAGCCCTGTGTATGGTATAATACATATAGCCTTGTGTATGGTATAATACATATAGCCCTGTGTATGGTATAATACATATAGGCCTGTGTATGGTATAATACATATACTGTAGCGCTGTGTATGGTATAATACATATAGCCCTGTGTATGATATAATACATATAGCCCTGTGTATGGTATAATACATATAGCCCTGTGTATGGTATAATACGTAGCCCTGGGTATGATATAATACGTAGCCCTGCGTATGGTATAATACCTATAGCCCTGTGCATGGTATAATATATATATCCCTGTGTATGGTATAATACATATACTGTAGCGCTGTGTATAGTATAATACATATAGCCCTGTTTATGGTATAATACATATAGCCTTGTGTATGGTATAATACATAAAGCCCTGTGTATGGTATAATACATATAGCCCTGTGTATGGTATAATACATATAGCCCTGTGTATGGTATAATACATATAGCCCTGTGTATAGTATAATACATATAGGCCTGTGTATGGTATAATACATATAGCCCTGTGTATGGTATAATACATATAGCCTTGTGTATGGTATAATACATATAGCCTTGTGTATTATAATACATATAGGCCTGTGTATGGTATAATACATATACTGTAGCGCTGTGTATGGTATAATACATATAGCCCTGTGTATGGTATAATACATATAGCCCTGTGTATAGTATAATACATATAGGCCTGTGTATGGTATAATACATATCCCTGTGCATGGTATAATATATATAGCCCTGTGTATGGTATAATACATATACTGTAGCGCTGTGTATGGTATAATACATATAGCCCTGTTTATGGTATAATACATATAGCCTTGTGTATGGTATAATACATAAAGCCCTGTGTATGGTATAATACATATAGCCCTGTGTATAGTATAATACATATAGCCCTGTGTATGGTATAATACATACAGCCCTGTGTATGGTATAATACATATAGCCCTGTGTATGGTATAATACATATAGCCTTGTGTATGGTATAATACATAAAGCCCTGTGTATGGTACAATACATATAGCCCTGTGTATGGTATAATACATATAGCCTTGTGTATGGTATAATACATAAAGCCCTGTGTATGGTATAATACATATAGGCCTGTATATGGTATAATACATACAGCCCTGTGTATGGTATAATATATATAGCCCTGTGTATGGTATAATACAGATACTGTAGCGCTGTGTATGGTATAATACATATAGCCCTGTGTATAGTATAATACATATAGCCCTGTGTATGGTATAATACATATAGCCCTGTGTATGGTATAATACATATAGCCCTGTGTATGGTATAATACATATAGCCTTGTGTATGGTATAATACATATAGCCCTGTGTATGGTATAATACATATAGCCCTGTGTATGGTATAATACATATAGCCCTGTGTATGGTATAATACATATAGCCCTGTGTATGGTATAATACATATAGGCCTGTGTATGGTATAATACATATAGGCCTGTGTATGGTATAATACATATACTGTAGCGCTGTGTATGGTATAATACATATAGCCCTGTGTATGATATAATACATATAGCCCTGTGTATGGTATAATACATATAGCCCTGTGTATGGTATAATACATATAGCCTTGTGTATGGTATAATACATAAAGCCCTGTGTATGGTATAATACATATAGGCCGGTATATGGTATAATACATACAGCCCTGTGTATGGTATAATATATATAGCCCTGTGTATGGTATATTACAGATACTGTAGCGCTGTGTATGGTATAATACATATAGCCCTGTGTATAGTATAATACATATAGCCCTGTGTATGGTATAATACATATAGCCCTGTGTATGGTATAATACATATAGCCCTGTGTATGGTATAATACATATAGCCCTGTGTATGGTATAATACATATAGCCCTGTGTATGGTATAATACATATAGCCCTGTGTATGGTATAATACATAAAGCCCTGTGTATGGTATAATACATATAGCCCTGTGTATGGTATAATACATATAGCCCTGTGTATGGTATAATACATATAGCCCTGTGTATGGTATAATACATATAGCCCTGTGTATGGTATAATACATATAGCCCTGTGTATGGTATAATACATATAGCCCTGTGTATGGTATAATACATATAGCCCTGTGTATGGTATAATACATATAGCCCTGTGTATGATATAATACATATAGCCCTGTGTATGGTATAATACATATAGCCTTGTGTATGGTATAATACATA
Source organism: Pseudophryne corroboree (assembly GCF_028390025.1). Taxonomy (NCBI): domain Eukaryota; kingdom Metazoa; phylum Chordata; class Amphibia; order Anura; family Myobatrachidae; genus Pseudophryne; species Pseudophryne corroboree. The sequence continues at coordinate 958,945,586 of NC_086445.1, read as the reverse complement.
TAGCCCTGTGTATGGTATAATACATATAGCCCTGTGTATGGTATAATACATATAGCCCTGTGTATGGTATAATACATAAAGCCCTGTGTATGGTATAATACATATAGCCCTGTGTATGGTATAATACGTAGCCCTGTGTATGGTATAATACATATAGCCTTGTGTATGGTATAATACATATAGCCCTGGGTATGATATAATACGTAGCCCTGCGTATGGTATAATACCTATAGCCCTGTGCATGGTATAATACATATAGCCCTGTGTATGGTATAATACATATAGCCTTGTGTATGGTATAATACATATAGCCCTGTGTATGGTATAATACATATAGCCCTGTGTATGGTATAATACATAAAGCCCTGTGTATGGTATAATACATATAGCCCTGTGTATGGTATAATACATAAAGCCCTGTGTATGGTATAATACATATAGCCCTGTGTATGGTATAATACATATAGCCCTGTGTATGGTATAATACATAAAGCCCTGTGTATGGTATAATACATATAGCCCTGTGTATGGTATAATACATAAAGCCCTGTGTATGGTATAATACATATAGCCCTGTGTATGGTATAATACGTAGCCCTGTGTATGGTATAATACATATAGCCTTGTGTATGGTATAATACATATAGCCCTGGGTATGATATAATACGTAGCCCTGCGTATGGTATAATACCTATAGCCCTGTGCATGGTATAATACATATAGCCCTGTGTATGGTATAATACATATAGCCTTGTGTATGGTATAATACATATAGCCCTGTGTATGGTATAATACATATAGCCCTGTGTATGGTATAATACATAAAGCCCTGTGTATGGTATAATACATATAGCCCTGTGTATGGTATAATACATATAGCCCTGTGTATGGTATAATACGTAGCCCTGTGTATGGTATAATACATATAGCCTTGTGTATGGTATAATACATATAGCCCTGGGTATGATATAATACGTAGCCCTGCGTATGGTATAATACCTATAGCCCTGTGCATGGTATAATATATATAGCCCTGTGTATGGTATAATACATATACTGTAGCGCTGTGTATGGTATAATACATATAGCCCTGTGTATAGTATAATACGTATACTGCAGCGCTGTGTATAGTATAATACATATAGCCCTGTTTATGGTATAATACATATAGCCTTGTGTATGGTATAATACATAAAGCCCTGTGTATGGTATAATACATATAGCCCTGTGTATGGTATAATACATATAGCCCTGTGTATGGTATAATACATATAGCCTTGTGTATGGTATAATACATATAGCCTTGTGTATGGTATAATACATAAAGCCCTGTGTATGGTATAATACATATAGGCCTGTATATGGTATAATACATACAGCCCTGTGTATGGTATAATACATATAGCCCTGTGTATGGTATAATACATATAGCCTTGTGTATGGTATAATACATAAAGCCCTGTGTATGGTATAATACATATAGCCCTGTGTATGGTATAATACATATAGCCCTGTGTATGGTATAATACATATAGCCCTGTGTATGGTATAATACATATAGCCTTGTGTATGGTATAATACATAAAGCCCTGTGTATGGTATAATACATATAGGCCTGTATATGGTATAATACATACAGCCCTGCGTATGGTATAATATATATAGCCCTGTGTATGGTATATTACAGATACTGTAGCGTTGTGTATGGTATAATACATATAGCCCTGTGTATAGTATAATACATATAGCCCTGTGTATGGTATAATACATATAGCCCTGTGTATGGTATAATACATATAGCCCTGTGTATGGTATAATACATATAGCCCTGTGTATGGTATAATACATATAGCCCTGTGTATGGTATAATACATATAGCCCTGTGTATGGTATAATACATAAAGCCCTGTGTATGGTATAATACATATAGCCCTGTGTATGGTATAATACATATAGCCCTGTGTATGGTATAATACATATAGCCCTGTGTATGGTATAATACATATAGCCCTGTGTATGGTATAATACATATAGCCCTGTGTATGGTATAATACATATAGCCCTGTGTATGGTATAATACATATAGCCCTGTGTATGGTATAATACATATAGCCCTGTGTATGATATAATACATATAGCCCTGTGTATGGTATAATACATATAGCCTTGTGTATGGTATAATACATATAGCCCTGTGTATGGTATAATACATATAGCCCTGTGTATGGTATAATACATAAAGCCCTGTGTATGGTATAATACATATAGCCCTGTGTATGGTATAATACATATAGCCCTGTGTATGGTATAATACGTAGCCCTGTGTATGGTATAATACATATAGCCTTGTGTATGGTATAATACATATAGCCCTGTGTATGGTATAATACATATAGCCCTGTGTATGGTATAATACATATAGCCCTGTGTATGGTATAATACATACATATAGCCCTGTGTATGGTATAATACATATAGCCCTGTGTATGGTATAATACATATAGCCTTGTGTATGGTATAATACATATAGCCCTGTGTATGGTATAATACGTAGCCCTGCGTATGGTATAATACATATAGCCCTGTGTATGGTATAATACATATAGCCCTGTGGATGGTATAATACATATAGCCCTGGTATGGTATAATACATAGCCCTGTGTATGGTATAATACATATAGCCCTTTGTAAGATATAATACATATAGGTCTGTGAATGGTATAATACATATAGCCCTGTGTATGGTATAATACATATAGCCCTGTGTATGGTATAATACATATAGCCCTGTGTATGGTATAATACATATAGCCCTGTGTATGGTATAATACGTAGCCCTGGGTATGATCGTAGCCCTGCGTATGGTATAATACCTATAGCCCTGTGCATGGCATAATATATATAGCCCTGTGTATGGTATAATACATATAGCCCTGTGTATAGTATAATACGTATACTGCAGCGCTGTGTATAGTATAATACATATAGCCCTGTTTATGGTATAATACCTATAGCCCTGTGCATGGTATAATATATATAGCCCTGTGTATGGTATAATACATATACTGTAGCGCTGTGTATGGTATAATACATATAGCCCTGTGTATAGTATAATACATATAGCCCTGTGTATGGTATAATACATATAGCCCTGTGTATGGTATAATACATATAGCCCTGTGTATGGTATAATACATATAGCCCTGTGTATGGTATAATACATATAGCCCTGTGTATGGTATAATACATATAGCCCTGTGTATGGTATAATACATATAGCCTTGTGTATGGTATAATACATATAGCCCTGTGTATGGTATAATACATAGCCCTGTGTATGGTATAATACATATAGCCCTGTGTATGGTATAATACATATAGCCCTGTGTATGGTATAATACATATAGCCCTGTGTATGGTATAATACATATAGGCCTGTGTATGGTATAATACATATACTGTAGCGCTGTGTATGGTATAATACATATAGCCCTGTGTATGATATAATACATATAGCCCTGTGTATGGTATAATACATATAGCCCTGTGTATGGTATAATATATATAGCCCTGTAAATGGTATAATACATATACTGTAGCGCTGTGTATGGTATAATACATATAGCCCTGTGTATGGTATAATACATATAGCCCTGTGTATGGTATAATACATATAGCCTTGTGTATGGTATAATACATATAGCCCTGTGTATGGTATAATACATATAGGCCTGTGTATGGTATAATACATAGCCCTGTGTATGGTATAATACATATAGCCTTGTGTATGGTATAATACATATAGCCCTGTGTATGGTATAATACATATAGCCCTGTGTATGGTATAATACATATAGCCCTGTGTATGGTATAATACATATAGCCCTGTGTATGGTATAATACATATAGCCCTGTGTATGGTATAATACATATAGCCTTGTGTATGGTATAATACATATAGCCCTGTGTATGGTATAATACGTAGCCCTGCGTATGGTATAATACATATAGCCCTGTGTATGGTATAATACATATAGCCCTGTGTATGGTATAATACATATAGCCCTGGTATGGTATAATACATAGCCCTGTGTATGGTATAATACATATAGCCCTTTGTAAGATATAATACATATAGGTCTGTGTATGGTATAATACATATAGCCCTGTGTATGGTATAATACATATAGCCTTGTGTATGATATAATACATATAGGTCTGTGTATGGTATAATATATATAGCCCTGTGTATGGTATAATACATATAGCCCTGTGTATGGTATAATACATATAGCCCTGTGTATGGTATAATACATATAGCCTTGTGTATGGTATAATACATATAGCCCTGTGTATGGTATAATACATATAGCCCTGTGTATGGTATAATACATATAGCCCTGTGTATAGTATAATACATATAGCCCTGTGTATGGTATAATACATATAGCCCTGTGTATGGTATAATACATATAGCCCTGTGTATGGTATAATACATATAGCCCTGTGTATGGTATAATACATATAGCCCTGTGTATGGTATAATACATATAGCCCTGTGTATAGTATAATACATATAGCCCTGTGTATGGTATAATACATATAGCCCTGTGTATGGTATAATACATATAGCCCTGTGTATGGTATAATACATATAGCCCTGTGTATGGTATAATACATATAGCCCTGTGTATGGTATAATACATATAGCCCTGTGTATGGTATAATACATATAGCCCTGTGTATGATATAATACATATAGCCCTGTGTATGGTATCATACATATAGCCCTGTGTATGGTATAATACATATAGCCCTGTGTATAGTATAATACATATAGCCCTGTGTATGGTATAATACATATAGCCCTATGTATGGTATGCTTTCTCTATTACCCCTTTTCCACTATAGCACGGGTCGCAGCCCGACACGACTGCGACCCGTGCTACAGCCCCCTTTCAGCAGCGCTCACCAACCCGGCATATTGCCGGGTTGGTGACGCTACTACTGACGCGGCAGGGGCGGCGCTGGGAGATCACATGATCTCCCAGCGCCGCCCTCCCTATACACTGTTAACGGGAGCCGTGTCGCCTCGACACGGCTTCCACAGCTAGCCGGGTTGAACACGTGTTCAACCCGGCTAGCTACCCGGGTAGGATTCCCGGATCACTTTTTTATCGGGGGAAACCCACGCTTTATCACACACCTCATTTAATTCATCTGACTCAGGAAAAACCACTGGTAGTTTTTTCACACCCCACATAATACCCTTTTTTGTGGTACTTGTAGTGTCAGAAATGTTCAATGCCTCCTTCATTGCCGTGATCATGTAACGTGTGGCCCTACTGGACATTACGTTTGTCTCGTCACCGTCGACACTGGATTCAGTATCCGTGTCAGGGTCTGTGTCGACCATCTGAGGTAACGGGCGTTTTAGCGCCCCTGACGGTGTCTGAGACGCCTGAACAGGCACTAATTGATTTGTCGGCTGTCTCATGTCGTCAACAGTTATTTGCAAAGTGCTGACATTGTCACGTAATTCTTTAATTACTACCATCCAGTCAGGTGTCGACTCCCTAGGGGGTGACATCACTAACACAGGCAATTGCTCTGCTTCCACATCATTTTCCTCCTCATACATGTCGACACAATCGTACCGACACCCAGCACACACACAGGGAATGCTCTGATAGAGGACAGGACCCCACTAGCCCTTTGGGGAGACAGAGGGAGAGTTTGCCAGCACACACCAGAGCGCTATATATATACAGGGATAACCTTATATAAGTGTTACTCCCTGTTATAGCTGCTGTATTTATATATTAGCTGCCAATAGTGCCCCCCTCTCTGTTTTACCCTGTTTCTGTAGTGCAGGACTGCAGGGGAGAGTCAGGGAGCCGTCCTTCCAGCGGAGCTGTGAAAGAAAATGGCGCTTGTGTGCTGAGGAGAAAGGCTCCGCCCCCTTCACGGCGGCCTTTTCTCCCGCTTTTTTCAGGAAACTGGCAGGGGATAAATGCATCCATATAGCCCAGGAGCTATATGTGATGCATTTTTTTTAGCCATATAAGGTTTTTATATCGTTTTTATTGCGTCTCAGGGCGCTCCCCCCCAGCGCCCTGCACCCTCAGTGACCGGAGTGTGAAGTGTGCTGAGAGCAATGGCGCACAGCTGCAGTGCTGTGCGCTACCTTATTTGAAGACAGGAACGTCTTCTGCCGCCGCTTTCTCCGGTCCTCTTCGCTCTTCTGGCTCTGTAAGGGGGCCGGCGGCGCGGCTCCGGGACCCATCCAGGCTGAACCTGTGATCGTCCCTCTGGAGCTAATGTCCAGTAGCCAAGAAGCCCAATCCACTCTGCAGTCAGGTGAGTTCGCTTCTTCTCCCCTTAGTCCCACGATGCAGTGAGCCTGTTGCCAGCAGGACTCACTGAAAATAAAAAACCTATTTAAACTTTTACTTCTAAGCAGCTCAGGAGAGCCACCTAGCTTGCACCCTTCTCGTTCGGGCACAAAAATCTAACTGAGGCTTGGAGGAGGGTCATAGGGGGAGGAGCCAGTGCACACCAGCTAGTCTAAAGCTTTTACTTTTTGTGCCCAGTCTCCTGCGGAGCCGCTATTCCCCATGGTCCTTACGGAGTTCCCAGCATCCACTAGGACGTCAGAGAAATCTCATGTCAGCCTTTTCATGTGTCGACCTTTGCCATGTCGACCTAGCGGCCATGTCAGCCTAAATATCGTGTCGACCTAAGTGCTGTCGACCTAAAGACCGGATACCATTCTCACTGATATGGGCTCAGTCTACCATATTGAATGTGTCTGTGTGCTGTGATTGAGTTAGGAATGGAAACTCTTAAGGCCAAATTTCCCAGGCGAAACATGCTGTATTCTGTGCCCTGAATGCGGAACAGAGGTGAGATGGGAAATTTCACCCATCTCTAGTTGGAACAATACTCGTATAAACAGATATGTTGTTTCTTTAAATGCATGGGAACTGGCTGATGTGGAGCTACGTACTGTATGCAGCATTTTACTCCAATGGGGACAGAGCAGAGAGACCATCGAATACCTGTCTTCAGTTGAAAGCTCCGCTTCCATATAATGTAGAAATCCCCAGTGTCGCCATGAATGGTTATACACTGGCAAAGGTGCTGGAGGGGTCTTTAAAGGCCCAGATTTTAATCCCACTAATGCTGAATCATGTGTTTGCTGTGACACTAATATTATACAATGACTGTTAATGAAAAGTTGAAGATGTTTAAGATATACCCCTTTTCCACTAGATCCTTAAAACACGTCTACTGTTCCTAGGGATGATTCTGGACACAGTCCAGAAAAAGGTGTTTCTCCCGGAGGAGAAGGCCAGGGAGTTATCCGAGCTAGTCAGGAACCTCCTAAAACCAGGACAAGTGTCAGTGCATCAGTGCACGAGAGTCCTGGGAAAAATGGTGGCTTCTTACGAAGCGATTCCATGCAAGAACTTTTCAGTGGGATCTGCTGGACAAATGGTCCGGATCGCATCTTCAGATGCATCAGCGGATAACCCTATCTCCAAGGACAAGGGTATCTCTCCTGTGGTGGTTACAGAAGGCTCATCTTCTAGAGGGCCGCAGATTCGGCATTCAGGATTGGATGCTGGTAACCACGGATGCCAGCCTGAGAGGCTGGGGAGCAGTCACACAGGGAAGAAATTTCCAGGGCTTGTGGTCAAGCATGGAAACGTCTCTTCACATAAATATCCTAGAGCTAAGGGCCATTTACAATGCCCTAAGTCAAGCAAGGCCTCTGCTTCAGGGTCAACCGGTATTGATCCAGTCGGACAACATCACGGCTGTCGCCCACGTAAACAGACGACCTCCACCCGGGGGAGTGGGGACTTCATCCAGAAGTCTTCCAAGTGATTGTAAACCATTGGGAAAAACCAAAGGTGGACATGATGGCGTCCCGTCTCAACAAGAAACTGGACAGATATTGCGCCAGGTCAAGGGACCCTCAGGCAATAGCGGTGGACGCTCTGGTAACTCCGTGGGTGTTCCAGTCGGTATATGTGTTCCCTCCTCTTCCTCTCATACCAAAAGTACTGAGAATCATAAGAAGGAGAGGAGTAAGAACGATACTCGTGGCTCCGGATTGGCCAAGAAGAACTTGGTACCCGGAGCTGCAAGAGATGCTCACGGCGGACCCGTGGCCTCTACCTCTAAGGAAGGACCTGCTCCAGCAGGGACCTTGTCTGTTCCAAGACTTACCGCGGCTGCGTTTGACGGCATGGCGGTTGAACGCCGGATCCTGAAGGAAAAAGGCATTCCAGATGAAGTCATCCCTACCCTGATCAAGGCCAGGAAGGATGTAACTGCAAAACATTATCATCGCATTTGGCGAAAATATGTTGCGTGGTGTGAGGCCAAGAAGGCCCCTACGGAGGAATTTCAACTGGGTCGTTTCCTACATTTCCTGCAAGCAGGATTGTCTATGGGCCTAAAATTAGGATCCATTAAGGTTCAAATTTCGGCCCTGTCGATCTTCTTCCAGAAAGAACTGGCTTCAGTGCCTGAAGTTCAGACGTTTGTCAAAGGGGTACTGCATATACAGCCTCCTTTTGTGCCTCCAGTGGCACCTTGGGATCTCAATGTAGTTTTAGGGTTCCTAAAATCACATTGGTTTGAACCACTTGCCACAGTGGATTTGAAATATCTCACATGGAAAGTGGTAATGCTGTTGGCCCTGGCTTCAGCCAGGCGCGTATCAGAATTGGCGGCTTTATCCTATAAAAGCCCTTACCTGATATTTCATTCGGATAGGGCGGAATTGAGGACTCGTCCTCAATTTCTCCCTAAGGTGGTTTCAGCGTTTCACATGAATCAACCTATTGTGGTACCTGTGGCTACTAGGGACTTGGAGGACTCCAAGTTGCTGGACGTAGTCAGGGCCCTGAAAATATATGTTTCCAGGACGGCTGGAGTCAGAAAATCTGACTCGCTGTTTATACTGTATGCACCCAACAAGCTGGGTGCTCCTGCTTCTAAGCAGACGATTGCTCGTTGGATTTGTAGTACAATTCAACTTGCACATTCTGTGGCAGGCCTGCCACAGCCAAAATCTGTAAAAGCCCATTCCACAAGGCTCTCGGCTTTACAACTTTGCCGAGCAGCTACTTGGTCAGGGGCAAACACGTTTGCTAAATTCTACAAATTTGATACCCTGGCTGAGGAGGACCTGGAGTTCTCTCATTCGGTGCTGCAGAGTCATCCGCACTCTCCCGCCCGTTTGGGAGCTTTGGTATAATCCCCATGGTCCTTACGGAGTTCCCAGCATCCACTAGGACGTCAGAGAAAATAAGAATTTACTTACCGATAATTCTATTTCTCGTAGTCCGTAGTGGATGCTGGGCGCCCATCCCAAGTGCGGATTGTCTGCAATACTTGTATATAGTTATTGTTATTGTTACAAACAAATCGGGTTGTTTATTGTTGGAAGCCTTCTTTTCAGAGGCTCCTACGGTTATCATACTGTTAACTGGGTTCAGATCACGAGTTGTACGGTGTGATTGGTGTGGCTGGTATGAGTCTTACCCGGGATACAAGATCCTTCCTTATTATGTACGCTCGTCCGGGCACAGTATCTTAACTGAGGCTTGGAGGAGGGTCATAGGGGGAGGAGCCAGTGCACACCAGCTAGTCTAAAGCTTTTACTTTTTGTGCCCAGTCTCCTGCGGAGCCGCTATTCCCCATGGTCCTTACGGAGTTCCCAGCATCCACTACGGACTATGAGAAATAGAATTATCGGTAAGTAAATTCTTATTTTTCACTTTTTGTTTCCATTTTTTGATCTTTTTCATTCTTTACGATCCATGTGGACTACTATTGGGAATAGTAACCTTGCCTGAAGCCTTGTGAGGGGACCCGGTGCTCTAATTGAGGTTCCCGGTCACTTTACGAAAAAATGACGCACACAAAACAAAAAATAACTGTCAACCTTTTGTCATGTCAACCTTGTCCCTGTTGACCTAATGACCTGTCGATTTATTTCAGGTGTCGACCTAGTCACTGTCGACCAATAGTGGTCGACCTAATGACTGTCGACCTAGCTAATGTTGTCCCAACGAGCCACACCCGTAGGAATGCAATTACTATGCCACAGAACATGGAGAAATAAATGAGGACAGACCTCCTCTCAGTCTATTAGCAGGTCACGCCTGGTATCCGTTCACATGGTCGACCATGTTATGGTCGACCACTATTGGTCGACATTGACATGGTCGACGTGGACAAATGGTCGACACGTGAAAATGGTCGACACATGAAAGGTCGACACATGAAAAAGTCGACATGAGTTTTTTACTTTTTTTTCTTTTGGGGAACTTTTCCATACTTTACGATCCACGTGGACTACGATTGGAACGGTAATCTGTGCCGAGCGAAGCGGTAGCGGAGCGAAGGCACCATGCCCGAAGCATGGCGAGCGGACACGGTGCACTAATTGGGGTTCCCAGTCACTTTACGCAAAAAACGACACAAAAAAAGGTTAAAAAACTCATGTCGACCTTTTCATGTGTCGACCTTTCATGTGTCGACCATTTTCATGTGTCGACTATGTGTCCATGTCGACCATAACATGGTCGACCATTCATACCAGAACCGTCATGCCTTGCCCCTCATCTCACCCCTGGCCCATCTCTGTCTCTGCCACCTTGTAAGCAGCACGACTACGGACACACATCCCTCCTAAGCACTTTAATGATTAATCCAGATATGTTAGGCCTTTAACAGCTAGGCACATCAAAATGTATCCTATTCAACATTAACGTGTGGAAGTTTTAGAAGCGTCTAACGTAATATTCAATTGTTATAGCAGTATAAAAAAAAAATCTGGTTCATCATCTCCTCTGGGTCGCCTGGTACAGATTACCGCTAAGCACAATTATTAGAACACTGGATTCTAATAACCTTTTTGCTTGATATAAAAGTGGTTTCATTTACATTTCAATAGTATTCACAAGGGCATTTAAGAGTTTGCAGTTCATGCTGTAAGACAGTAGTGAATGAATAAATTAGATCTTTTTAAAAGTAATTTCTAGAGACTTAGCTTTCATAAGTGGACTGCACACTGCAAGGAGGAAATTACCTAATGTGTAACATTTGGAAGAAAATACTCTGCGTGAAATGAGTCTCTTGCAGGTGTGAAGTTGCGGCAATGCCATCTCCCACACTGGTGCAGAACGCCATTTTGTATGATTTAAAGACATTTATGAATAAAGTTGCTTTAATACATTTACCTCATACAGTTGGAGCCTGTGTGGGATAGTTTGGTGGCCAGACTGTGCTTTCTGCTTGGGACCATTAATACATATTTTAGCACGCCTCTGAGCAGTGGACTGTAAGACTGGACTCATGAAAAAATTAAAAAATGGTTAAAATAAAGAATAATTTATATGTAATTTAAAAATAAATGCTTTATTCATAGAAATAAAGCATTTAGGAGTCTTTTCATGAAGCAGTGAAGAGAGTGGAGAAGTGAGCCTGCTTTTCCAGCTGAGTCTAACCCGTTAGTAAATGGGGAGAAGCACTAACTGGCAAAAACAGTAAAATGCAAACAATCAGCATTGAAGTAACATTTATAATTTGCATAGTATAAAATTTTACAGAGCAGCTGATTGGTTGCCATGGGCAACTTCGCCACTGGCTCACTTCTCCATTCTTTTCACTGCTTTGTAGATTTCCCCCTTATTCATTAGTAGTAAATAGACCCGTATAGCACCAAAGTGTGTCTGATATTAAGGGGTCAATTTACTAAGCCTTGGATGGAGATAAAGTCGACGGAGATAAAGTACCAGCCAATCGGCTCCTGTTATTTTTCAAACACAGCCTGTGACATGGCAGTTAGGAGCTGATTGGCACCTACTTTGTCTCCATCCACTTTATCTCCATCCAAGGCTTAGTAAATAGACCCATAAGACACAGTGAAGTTGGTGAAGGTGGATAGCGACTGTGTAGACCAGGCATGTCCAAACTGCGGCCCTCCAGCTGTTGAGAAACTACAGATCCCAGCATGCCCTGACACAGATTTAGCATTCTCTGACAGTAAAACTGTGTCAGGGCATGCTGGGATATGTAGTTTCTCAACAGCTGGAGGGCTGCAGTTTGGACATGCCTGGTGTAGACTAAAGGAATTTCCACATGAACAGAGCCTATTAAGTCACTAGGAGCATGTCACATTGATAAGCCAGCCATTTCACACTGACACGACAGACATTTTGTGAATTGAGAATAATATTGCTTATTAATTTGATTCTAGTCACAGTGTTGAGGACCGTTTGCCTCACAGACACAGTGGGTCCCTAATGAATAAATAGGCCTTATTCTTTGGAATATTGGTTCAGCACACACAATTGCTGCCTCAGCCGTGTGTAGACCACATTTTAAACAATTCACTGGAGAGTGGAGACAGGCCATTTCCAAAACACATCTAACTGGATTTCTTACTTTGAGATGCCATATTATAGCATGCCATATCAAATGAAATGGAAAGCTTCTGCATTAAACAATTGGTAAAATAATTAGTATACTGTATAGAGCATAAAAAGAGTGTTGGCCCATGAGCCATCTTTTCCACATAATTATGCTCAAGATGGCTGCTAATTGTTTCCTTAATGATCTCAGTGTCCCAGCCTCAACAATCGTTTTATGACATCTCCTTTTATGTCATTAATATCAAGTTTTGCAAGTGATTATGCAGTTCTTAAATTGTATATTTTCCTTTTAGATGCTATTGTTCATTAGCTACACAGGGCTGCGGGGTAGATGAAATAGTACCTAAGGGTCACATCGACTGGTATAAGGTTTGACTGTTTGCTTAGTAAAAATGTAATTGGAATCCTTATTAACCCCCTTTGTCTTTTTATACATTGTAGAATAGCAAATATTGATTTCTAAATACTAACAGCCCAGGAAAATCATTACTAGTTTAGGATCAGCAGTTAATTTATATTGCTAATAAAATATATCTATTCTTTTCAAATAAAATAGATAATCAGCGTATTGAATTTAAATTCAAATACACAATGAGAACATTTATAAACATAAAAATAAAAGTCATCTATAGAGGACCGCGGTAACTAATTATTCTGACTCTTGATTTGTTTTGTCTTTTTATTATTTTTTATTTTATTTTTTATTTATTGTAATACCTACTGTAAGACGCTGCAATTATATATATATATTATATATATATAGATAGATAGATAGATAAAGATATATAGATAGATATATAGATTTGTAGCAATATCCCTTTAATGTCGGACACTTACTGTATGTCTTCTTACACAGGTTCTATCGCTAGCTGAATTCAATGTGTTTATATTTTGTTATGCATCTGAGTGTGAGCCAGTGTTCTCTATTATCAAACAGTCCTTCAATGGGATTACTGGAAAGAAAATATGCTTGTGTCTAAAAACATATCTCTACGTAGGGAAATATGTATCAAACCTAAAGAGTGGACAAGTACAGAAGTCCATCCAACCAGCTTTTTCCTATACATTTCTAGAATGATCAGTACTTGATAAATATGGGCAACTTCTCCTTTTGACCACTTCTCCACTCTTTAGAAAGTGATACATTTCCCCCATAATCACAGCTGTATCTCAAACATCTCCAGTTGTGATAAGCTCCCGACGTTTATTACTATGATATTTGATACTAGCTGCCCTTTTATGTAAGCCAGCCTATATTTTCTATCACGTGGTCCTTTAAGACTCCTCCTTATCCTAAGAACATTTTGCATTCTGCCCAGTGGCGGATCCAGGGGTGGGGGGCACTCGGGCCCGTGCCCCCCCTGTCATTTGTGGCCCCATCCGTCCCTTCCCCCGCTTGTGTCACTGAGACACACTGCCGCTCAGTCCAGCGGCAGCGTGTCTCAGCTGTCAGGAGGAGAGCGCGGCTATCTGGCGGCATGTTGCGGACTTCAAACCAGCCGCCGGTACGTGAGCCAATCAGAGCTCGCGGACTGGCAGCCAATCAGGAGCTGCCGGTCCGCGAGCTCTGATTGGCTCACGAACTGGCGGCTAGTTTGAAGTCCTACACGCCGCCAGACATAGCCGCGCTCTCCTCCTGACACCCTCAGAGCCGGCAGAGAAGCAGCAGCGGTAAGCAGCTGCAGAACTGCTGTGGGGGCATTTGTATAGTATACCTGCTGTGGGGGCATTTGTATACCTGGCACTGTGAGGGCAATTGTATACCTGGCACTGTGGGGGCAATTGTTTACCTGGCACTGTGAGGGCAATTGTTTACCTGGCACTGTGGGGGCAATTGTATACCTGACACTGTGGGGGCATTTTTGGATCTGGCACTGTAGGGGCATTTTTGGATCTGGCACTGTAGGGGCATTTTTGGATCTGGCACTGTAGGGGCATTTTTGGATCTGGCACTGTGGGGGCATTTTTGGATCTGGCACTGTGGGGGCATTTTTGGATCTGGCACTGTGGGGGCATTTGTGGATCTGGCACTGCACTATTGGGGGCATATGTCCGTGTATCACGTCTCATTTTAATTGGCCACACTCACTAAATGACTGCGGGCATTACTACAGGCAACATTACTACTGGGTGCAATACGGGCATTGCATAAGGGGCACCACTACTATGGGGTCTATATAAGGGGCACTACCAGTACAGTGGACATTGCATAATGAGCGCTACAACTGTGGGCATTGTATAAGAAGCGCCACCTCACATGCACCGAAGCCGCACGCAAATGTACTTCCCCTTCCATGGTGCCCCCCCCTATCATTTTCTTCTGGATCCGCCCCTGATTTCGCCTAGATCTCACCCATTTGAGCCACTGATACTGTAACACTTAGATCTGTACCTGCATAAAAAGCAAGTAAAATAGAAAAAAAACAGGAACTGTAGTCACACCTTAGTAAATATGTATTGATACAATGATTTCGGTTAGTGTGGCTTTTTCTTAAATTTAGTAAATAAACCCACAGTATGTATAGAAAACAGTAGTTGGAGTAATCACAATTGCAAACTTTTGCAGTATTATTTGCTGTTGATTATGATGTGACTAATTAATATTTGCTGTAACAAATTAGTTTTATTCATTAGTCCCCAGTAGAAGGTAGGCATTGTAAATCATTATATCTTTGTGTGGAGAAACCAGTGAGCGTTTCAGGTCATCATTAGAGCTTGTCTCCCTTCTAATTAGCTGCGCTGACAGCACTGTCACTGTAACACCTGCTTTCAAGGAAATTCTAGTGCAAGCTGACATGTGGCTTTGTGTGTGCAGCTATATGTGCTTTCTAACGGACGTCCTTACCTCTTGGTCAGTTATGTTTTATTATTGTGTTACTTCCTATAGACACAGATACATATATATTTGTATGCATTTATTTTGCCAAAGTAAATATATCCTAAATTAGTAGCTGTGCGTACTGTACCACATGCTCTTGCCCACCATTTAGGCATGTCTATTGAATGGGCCTCCATCAATGGTGCCATGTGTGTTTTGCATACAGTACTGTGCTGTGTGTATTCTTGCTGTGCTCAGTCTTGCCATGGTGTATGACCTGTAACATGAAACTGTCTGCCACAACCTCACCTTTGTAGTAGAGTTTGGCTGTTCCTCATCCAGTTTTAAGCCTCATACACAGCTGTTTCTGTTTCAGTTAATGACTGTTGTTTCAACCTACAAATGATAATGCTGATCATTTTCCCCACCTGTTTGGAAGGATTGGTTTTTCATATACCTGTCTATAATCCTATAAAATCCCTGACTTTGTGCAAGTGCACCTAGAAAAATGTATGCCTTTTTGAAGGCAAAGGGTGGTCACGCCAAATATTGATTTGATTTTGATTTCTCTTCTGTTTTCTTTGCATTTTGTTCATTGATAAACATAAACTACTAACACTTCTATTTGTGAAAGCGTTCTTACTTTGCAGTATTTTTCCCACACCTGCCTAAAACTTTTGTACAGCACTATAGATGACAAGAATCCATCAATTGGAAACCATTGATGGTTTGTATCATGGATGAATATCGATGGTTATACTGCACGGCAGGCAGTTGTCAGGAGGCACCATGCCTTCTTCTCCAGCTAAAAAATAAAACATTGCTGCCCCCTCTGCCATTGATGTTGGAGAACTTCCAGATCTTCACCATCGATGGCAAAACCATCAGTGGCAAACCAGCGATGCTTACTTTCCATTGATGGACAATGGTGATTCCTACCACCGTTTCAATATAAATATATTCAGAGGTGGCACCAGGGCCCTTGCACCCACTTTCATTTCTATACAGCAATCTGACCGGCAGCTGATGGTCCCAGAATTTTTAGAAATATGTAGCCAGTGTATCACTGAAGAAATTGATGGCAAATTTAATGCAGTGCCAAAATATTCGCTGTATTCTGCATATGTGCCAGGCACCGTATTGGTGCCTCATACCTCCCAGCACTATAGCATGCTAAATATTTACAGAATAGGTCTCAATAGACAAAACTCCGTTCCCTTGGTGGCCTGCAAATTGTTACAGTCCGTGAAGGTTAGTACAACTGGAAGGTATATTTTACTAGTAAAGTTAAAAAAGAAAAGAAAATGAAATGTAAAAATATTAAGAAAATAAAAACAACAGCAATTTAAAGCTGCCCCCGAACTACTCTTCCATAGGCATGGGCCAATCTGCCCTTCTGGTACATGCAGCACAGTAATATCAGTAAGGTTTTGTTTAGTTCAGTTTATTCTTGGGTTCTGTCGCTGTGTATTTTATGCACTGTAAGTAACAACTGTCACATAATATCACAGGAAATCGAAACGAAGTTGTAATCACTGAGAACAACAACAGCATCACGGAGCAGATCACAGACGTCGTAAAGCAGCCCGCCTTCATAGCCGGTATTGGTGGCGCCTGCTGGGTGATCCTCATGGGATTCAGCATATGGCTCTACTGGCGCAGAAAGAAGAGAAAGGGACTCAGCAATTATGCTGGTAAGATATGAGATGGAAATTGCTGTGCATTTTATAGCTCAAAATGTGTGTACGAAATTATAATAGACAATCACCTAAAGATATAATTGTGCCTGGTGTGGTATCTCATTACTCTACAATTACCGTCTCAATCGTTATCTGTGTTCTAAATAAATAAAATCACAGTAATATCACTGCCAGTGTAAAAATTAAGTTCAGTGTTGCTACGAGGAGACAAAAATATTTTAATATATTATAGAGGAAGGTAAAATATTTTGTTCCACTTTTCATAAAATGAGGTTACCCAGACAGTGATTCACAAGTTTCACACTGTATCTTACCATATTTCAGTGAAAGTTCATCCCACATCCTTAGTCACTTACAATGTATACTACTGCAGATGTTCTTTTAACCTGTTTACAGATGAAGCAATGTGTATTGTAACATTTATCTTATTTGCCTTACCAATTCGCACCTATTAGATTATCAAACCTTTTCCATGGAAGGGAATAGCGTTTACATGTGCCATCTACAGAAATGCAATGAAGTCAACTCCATCTGCATGCATTAGTATTTTACTTGCATATAGACTATCAGAGAAGAGCATTTCCTTTATCAGACCACTGTCTTTTCTCATAGTAATTCCATTATTATTATTATTATTATTATTACTACTACTACTACTACTACTACTACTACTACTACTAATAATAATAATAATTGTAATTATATAGCGCTCTTTCTCCAATAGGACTCAAGTATACACCAAATTCTACCAGAACTTGTCAGGACAGCTTCTAACCTACAAAGATTGAGAATACAATTTTATATCAACACAAAAGTCACCTTCACACATGTGAATCCATAACTCATACCTACAAATACAAATACACACTCTTGTTATCTGATCTTACTGTACTTCACTAAGAAATATATTCTGACCCAAATGTTCCCTGCAGCCCGTGGTGGCACTAGCTGTATGTACTATTTCCTATATCCGGAATTCATTCTTCTTCAGGAGCAGGGAATATGATAGATATTTGCAGTGCTAAAGATCAAATGGATAAGATGTTAGATCAAACCATATGTACTTCAAAGCATGATCCAGCTTACTATACTGCAGCATTGTTTCTCTGGAGAGATGTCACGTTAGATGTTCCAGCTCTCCCTGAATATTAATGTATAGGATTATTGAGATAATAGGAAACAAAGGCAGGGTAAAGATAAGTGAACATGGACCGGCGAGTCATTGAATGATGCTACTATTTGTTCCTGGAATAAGGAATTAGTAGGAATGTGAGAAATATGACATCTGACAGTCTGTTCATTAGTTTCCAGATCTCTTTTCAGGACATTTTGTAACACAGATAGCACATAGCTAACTTAAATAGGGGGTCTTTCTTCTAAAAATAATAAATTATCAAGAATAGTTATCCCAAAATATTATTGTTTGAAGATTAGGTGAATAAATAAAATGTACAGTGAGTTCAAAAAGTCCCTCTGCAGAGACTGTGTACTAAACAAATTCCCTGCAGAGGATGTAAAATGTCCCACTTAATCTGCAGGGTTTCTGGTGGTTCTGTGAGTCCTGGCTTTGTTCCACTCTGGCCTCCCATGGCTGCAGAGGAGACCTGCAGCCAGAGACAGCACTCACTGCGGAGGGACTTTTTGAACTCCCTGTGTTTAATGGCAATGCTCCTCTGATGTTGAGGAGGTATGTAATGATAGCAGAAAAGCTGTTCTCTCTATATTTACCTACGTCACCTGCAATCTATGGAATCAGCTACTTTATATTTGGAAACAATCCTCAAATCCTAAAGGGCCCCATACACTACAACGATATGTCTGAGGCTGAAGTCGGAGGCGATTTCCCTTGAACTCTCCCGGGAGCTTCCCGGGAGTGGTTCCATACGATTCCATACTAGTTGGTATATTTTGCATGCAATATATCGTATGCGATCCCAGCCAAGCCTGCGGGAACCGACATATCACGAGTGCAGCACTAACGATCTAGGAGAGCCAATCCGACTCTCACGGGAACGCGCATCGGATCGGAAACACATCCAAAATGCCCGATTTCACCCGATATCGGCCCAAATACCCGAAATTGGATGAAATCAGGCATTATCGTGTGGGGCCCTTAATAGCTTTCTATGATCCAGTGGCATTGCTGAGGAGAGCTGAAAGTACCCCACTGACGTCACTGACTCCTAACTCGGGACTGGCCCATAAATGATCTGCTTCCATTGAAAGCACTTCAACAATGCCTCATTTTTAAATGGTGAAAAATTATACAGTATAATTGTGCTCTAAACTGAAACAATAATAAATAATTATTAATCCACCAGTAAGTTATAATGTGGGACAGACATTCATTACATTATGGCAGTGTGCAATGTGTTAGTTTTGAATGATGTTCTGGGTAAATAAAGTTGCACATTCAAGGTGAAATGTAAGAAAATGATAAATCTATACATGTTTAGCGTTTGTGTTTTTGCTCAATTATTATCTGATGTTTATATTAATGCACTCAATGGAGTTTACACAATTTTTCCAGAATCAAGAAAACTTGAGTCTGTTGCTGTAACCCATAGCAACCTATCAGACCTTTGCTTTCATTTTTTACCTGTACTGGGAAGATGACAGCTCGAATCTGATTGGATGCTATGGGTTGCAATATGTTTGTGCACATTGCGCTAAGGTTCCAAAATGTATGCAAACGGGAAGCTTTGCATTCACATTCTCATTAGCCCCAATGTATTACTTAAACCACCACTGGCTGCTGAATGGCTACTGCTTCAAACAAAGTCGGATTACCATGCTGAGAAATGCTGCATCCATTACTCGCTCACTGTAATCTCCTGTAGCTGGGTTTGTAACTCAAACTGTCTTTACCTTCTTGTTTTGCAGTTCAGTCTTTCACCTTTACCCCAGCAGGTACTGTCCATTAGTATGTGTTACTTCTCCACCACCATACCATCAATATCATTAGCTCTCAGAATTAAATATAATTATGTCCTATAAGCACAATTGCTCCCTATCATTTCTAATTAGAAGCTGGCTAGTAATCATTGCTGTGGAATGTCTCAATTCTCCTTCTGGATAAGCCATGAGTAGAGAAACACAAGATTCTGCATCTTTCAAAACTCTCTTTAGCTTGTTCGGAATAATCTTAATATAAGTGGTCACCCTCTGTCCTTTAGGCAAAACCATTTCAAAAGGATTATATTTATTTCTGAGAGATGTATATATCACGCAGCCTGCCTAAGACATGACTGCAGCTCGGTGCTCGGGGAAAATATTTTACTCGGAAATAGCCTACGCAGCTTAAAACCCATTACTTCACCAATTATGTGCTAGATACATTTTACACTTCATTTACACTGCAACATAGATTATTACCAGTTAACTTTTTATCCAAAATGGGCAAAATGTCCTTTCTTTCTACATCCTTTACTCAGATTCCCCAGATACAACCATGCACCACAAAGTTGCACTTCGCACAAAGAAGGAGAACTGGCACAATACAGGTACATCCAATTTAATATAATGAAGAAATAAAAATACAAATCTTCTTATCATCTTATCAATTTAAAGATGTTGGACTGTTTTGTAGACTTAGCACCTTAACACTATAGGTAGGGTTGGCGACAGGGGGGGGGTTAACGGGGACACCTGTACCGGGGGGATGCGGTCAAGATCCCGCCGGACGGAATCCCACTGGTCGAAATACCGACACCGGAATCCCGACTGGCACAATCCCGACATATTCTCCCACCCATAGAGGGAGAATAAATTAGTGTGCCGAGCATAGCGAGGCACCGTGCCCGCAGCATGGCGAGCGCAGCGAGCCCGCAAGGAGCTGCGTTCCGCTCGCCACCCCTGTCGGGATTGTGCTGGTCGTGATTCCGGTGTCGGTATTTCGACCGCCTGGATCCCGTCCAGCGGGATTTCGTACTGATCCCGTACCGGGCCCCAAGGATCAGAGGGGCCCCAAGGATATGCCACTTAGTGCCCGGCAAGGATGTGAGCCATCTTGTCCAAATAGGTCAGCGAGCTGTAGGAGGTGTGGTCTGAGTCTGAGTGACAGGAGCCGTGCACAATCCCGAGGTAAGAGTGGATTGATGAGGGGATACAGGGCTTTGGGATGGAATGGGTGAGTTGGGAATGCAGCATGGAGTCATTGGGGTGTGTGGGAGGAGGGAGAGAGGGAGACACAGACTGTGGTGTGTATGGGGGATGAAGGAAAGATATACATATTTATATATGTGTATAGATAATAAATAAATATATTTATTTATTAACAGTCTCTTATATAGCGCAGCAAATTCCGTTACACTATATATATATATATATATATATATATATATACAGTACATATACTGTAATATGAGGGAGCCCCAGAGATATCACTGTACCGGGCCCCAAGGTTTCTGTTGCCGGCCTGGACTATAAGGGGGATGTATTACGGTGTGAGAATCAGGTAGTGAGAGATTTTTTTTTTTTTTTTAAAGTGTCAATCATTTACATGGCAAAATCATCCTGGTTTTGCCATGTAAATGATTGCAAGTTTTTTAAAAAACAGAACTCTGACAAAGGGGGATATCCAATTATCCCCGGTAAAACATCGGGTCCGAAAAACGTCAGTTTTTCAGACTTTTTTCTGATGTTTCACCAATTTTTTTTTTACAGGCTATCCAGATGGATCGCCTGTAAAAAAAAACACCTTTTCCCGAAAACACACAGGTTCAGTGAAACCTGTGTGTTTTCGTGTGAAACAGCCCCGTTTTCGGATGAAAACGGGTCTGTTTCCGGGGATTTTGCTTCGCCTGCTGGAGGGAGGTGAAACAAAATTCCTGATAAGCCGGTGCGTGCCGTGGATTATCGGGGCTAATTAGCTAGCCTCCAGCGGGTCAATTAGCCCTGGTAAATTACCGGCGCTAATTGGATATCCCCCAAAATCTCTCACTTCCTGATTCTTACACCCTATCACATTCCCCCCCTATTCTAATCATAATATAGTGAGGAGTGAACAGATTTGGGTTTAGGGGAGTTAGGAGATGGACTGAAGTGGCAAAATTTGGAAACAGAAAGCGATAAGAAAGAGACTATGGGGTATATGCAATTCACGGCGAATCGCGGCAAATTATCGCCGTTTTTTTAATTCGACACAATTCGACAGGTGAATTCCGGCAGGTGGCTGCCGGAATTCACCATATTCAATGAAAAACGGATTCGACATTCCCGCGGGCGAAAAACGGCCGATTTGCCGGATTTTGCCGCAAATTAAAAAAAAAGGAAAAAACGGGAAAAACCCGGAAAAAAATGGCGTGGGGTCCCCCCTCCAAAGCATAACCAGCCTCAGGCTCTTCGAGCTGGTCCTGGTTCTAAAAATGCGGGGACAAAATTGACATTGGATCCCCCGTATTTCTAAAACCAGCACCGGGCTCTGCGTCTGATGCTGGTGCAAAAAATACGGGGGACAAAAAGAGTAGGGGTTCCCCGTATTTTATACACCAGCATCGGGCTCCACTAGCTGGACAGATAATGCCACAGCCGGGGGTCACTTTTATACAGTGCCTTGCGGCCGTGGCATTAAATATCCAACTAGTCACCCCTGGCCGGGGTACCCTGGGGGAGTGGGGACACCTTCAATCAAGGGGTCCCCCCCCAGACCACCCAAGGGCCAGGGGTGAAGCCCGAGGCTGTCCCCCCCATCCAAGGGCTGCGGATGGGAGGCTGATAGCCTTGAGAAAAATGTCAGAATATTGTTTTTTCCAGTAGTACTACAAGTCCCAGCAAGCCTCCCCCGCAAGCTGGTACTTGGAGAACCACAAGTACCAGCATGAGGGAGAAAAACGGGCCCGCCTCCAAAGTGTGGCGGATTGAAAATGACGAATTTACTGTCTAAAAGCACTGTTGTCGAATTTCCAAACTTGAATTGAATACACTTTGGTCGAATTGCAGCACTTGTATCCTTGCAGAAAAGTCGAATTTGACAAAAGTCGAATTTCAAAAAGTCGAATTTTGAAAGTCCGTTTTTTTGACGGAAAGCACTGATAGCATTGACAAATTTTTTTTTTGGCGAAAAAATCTCGAAATTCGACAATTTCGGGAATTCGACCGCAATTGCATATACCCCTATAAATTTGCACTAGCAGTGCCTGTGACTAGCTTGTTGTTAGTGGGATCCGAAAGTGCCTTCAAAATTCATTTTACAGTAGGAAGACTTTAAAGGGCATGTTTAGCAAAATAAATTGGGGGATATCCCCATAAAATACCCAGAAATTTGAAGCATCCCCTGTATGACTGCAGCAGAAATCTATATCTATATATAATATAAAATCTGCTATGGTCCCCCATTTCCGACCACAAAAGCAGCCACCATACCAGTGGTGTTTCTATAATGGGTGCACACACTGCACCTATATTTTTATAATTACCTTTCCCGGAGTCCAGCGTCGGGCGCTGCAGTTGCGGAGAAAATCGCAGGCAAAATGGCCATCGCACATGCTCAGTAGTCAAATTGGTCTCTGGTACACGGCAGGTGCCATGTTTCCAGAGACCTGCACATGTGCAGTAGACTCCAGCACAGTGCCAGAGACTACTGTGCAGAGGAGGGGGCCCACCCGGAGGTGCACTTGGGCCCCTTCATCTGTTAAAACGCCCCTGCACCATACTGTAGGTTTGCTTGAGCACTGAATGATTGGATCTGTGTCCAATTTGACCACGCAGTGCTATGACCACTGAAAGCGCTATGGTCATTCTGCACTCTACTTGAATGAACAGATTATATGGGGTGCAAATAATTCAGTCAGCCGATGACTATACAGATAGCAGTCATTATACAGATATTATACATTATAAGTCATTATATAGTCATTATACAGATATGTCAGATAGCAGTCATTGTCCAGCCGCATTCTAACAAGGTCCCAACTGACATCTGATCGCTCACCTGTTCTGGGCCCAAATCAAAATCTGTACATATCACAACTACATTTATAGGGGGTAATTCAGTTCTCGGCCATATGTGGTCACGATGTGTGACAGTGAAGTCCTGCAATTAGCATCATTTTGGCTCGCACTTAATTGAATAGCCCCTGATGAATTCCAACTATAAAGTATATGTTCAAAAGAATCTTCTGCCTTTTCGAATACTAAATAATATAGACGTGTCATGTTTTAATTAAAAAACCGTTAGTGACATATGTCATATATGAACTAACTAAGATGCATTTTGCCCACAATGGGTCTGATTAATGGGCCCTACGCACTGGCAGATCCGCCACTGAGCTGCCCGACAGCGGATACGGCCAACGGGTGACCCGGCGGCGGGGGTAGAGTGAAGTTTCTTCACTCCCCCCGTCACCCGGCTCCATAGCAGTGCAGGCAAATATGGAAGAGATTGTCTATATTGGCCTGCTTGCACGAGTGACGGGGCACCAGCGATGAACGAGCCTCCACACTGAAAAATATGAACGGTATCTCGTTCATTAATGAACGAGATCGTTCATATCTTTCAGTATTATCGCCCAGTGTGTAGGGCCCATAAGAATCACAGGGAAAGCAGCTGTGAATTGCTCACGAGGCTGGACAAGGCCTGCTTAAGCATCTCTGTGGATTCTGCACAGCTATTCATAGTAGTACTCAAAGTCAACCGGATCTCCTCTTGTGACTAAGGGGGTCATTCCGAGTTGATCGCTAGCTGCTTTCGGTCACTGCGCAGCGCTCAGGCAAAAAAAGGCACTTCTGCACATGCATATGTGGCGCAATGTGCATGCGCGTCGTACTATTACAATGAACGATGTAGTTTCACACAAGGTCTAGCGAAGCATTTCAGTCGCACTGCTGACCGCAGAGTGATTGACAGGAAGAGGGGGCGTATCTGGGTGTCAACTGACCGTTTTCAGGGAATGTTCGAAAAAACGCAGGCGTGCCAGGAAAAAACACAGGCGTGGCTGGGCGAACGCAGGGCGTGTTCGTGATGTCAAAACAGGAACTGAATAGTCTGAAGTCATCGCAAGCGCTGAGTAGGTCTGAAGCTACTCTGAAAAGGCACAAAAAATTTTTGTAGCCGCTCTGAGATCCTTTCGTTCGCAATTCTGCTAAGCTAAGATACACCCCCAGTGGGCGGCGGCTTAGCGTTTGCACGGCTGCTAAAAACTGCTAGCGAGCGATCAACTCGGAATGACCTCCTAAATGCGCGCAATGGGGCGGCAATGGGGTGTCCGAACTTAGCATAAGTTTGCCATGGATGTGTCATGGGCATAAGGAATTTCTTTTACGTTGTTTAATTTCATTTCCATAGAGCGAGCAGTGAGGGGTTACTATGCTCTAGCTTACTTTATTATACTGCACTTAAACCACTTGTCCATTCGCATGTCTTGTATCACTAAACAATTTCTAATTATATGCAAGCATATAGATTTATGTTCTGTAAGCAAAGTGCATGGATTTACCTTTTACAAAAAAGTAGAGATCTAAGGCTTCATTTATTAAGACATGGTTTACATTTAATATTATTGCTGTTTTAAATCCTACAATCAACACTGTCGACAAACCTGCTGCTTAGTAAAGTTAGGTATCTATGGGGCTAATTCAGACATGGTCACTGCTGTGCATTTTTGCACAGCGGGTGATCAGGTCTGAACTGCGCATGTGTATGCACCGCAATGCGCAGGCGTGGCGCTCTGCAGCGCTGGGGAGCACCGGTCAGCGATGGGATGGTGCGAAAAATCCAATCGCACCGGTGAACGCAAGGAGATTGACAGGAAGAGGCCGTTTGTGGGTGGCAACTGACCATTTCTAGGGAGGGACCCGGCGTTTTATGGGAGGATTCGTGACGTCAGCTCCAGCCCCGATCATCGCAGCAGCTGAGTAAGATCTGGGCTGTGCAGGAACTGCACAAACTGCTGTTTGTGCAGCTCTCCTGCACATGTGATCGCACCCCTGCACAGCGAATTCCCCCTCCTCCTGTAGGCGGCGACTGCCTGATCGCAGGGATGCAAAAATGCACCCTAGTGATCAGGACTGTACATAGGGGTAGAGTATGGGATACCAGCTGTCAGGATCCCGATGGTCAGAGTACCGACACCGGCATACCGACTGCCTAATATCATGGCAGGGACGTGCAACTAAAGTAGCCCTAACCCTCCACTTCTGCACCCAAACCATAACCCTTCCCCTGCAGCCTAACCCTCCCCCGCCGACAGCCTAACCCTAACGCTTTCCTCCCACAGCCTAATCCTAACCCTCCCCTTCTGCAGCCAAACCATAACCCTTCCCCTGCAGTCTAACCCTCCCCCGCCGACAGCCTAACCCTAACGCTTTCCTCCCACAGCCTAATCCTAACCCTCCCCTTCTGCAGCCAAATCATAACCCTTCCCCTGCAGCCTAACCCTCCCCCGCCGACAGCCTAACCCTAACGCTTTCCTCCCACAGCCTAACCCTAACCCTCCCCTTCTGCAGTCAAATCATAACCCTTCCCCTGCAGCCTAACCCTCCCCCGCCGACAGCCTAACCCTAACGCTTTCCTCCCACAGCCTAATCCTAACCCGCCCACAGCCTAATCCTAATCCTCCCCTCCCACAGCCTAACCCTAACCCTCCCCTTCTGCAGCCAAACCATAACCCTCCCCCTGCAGCCTAACCCTAACCCTCCCCCCGCCCACAGCCTAACCCTAACGCTCTCCTCTCACAGCCTAATCCTAACCCTCTCCCGCCCACAGCCTAACCCTAACCCTCCCCTTCCACAGCCTAATCCTAACCCTCGCCTTCCGCAGTCTAACCATAACTCCTCCCCCACAGCCTAACCCTAACCCTTCCCTCCCACAGCCTAAACCTAACCCTCCCCCCTCAGCCTAACCCTAACCTTCCCTGGCGTATTTACGTTCCGGCTGTTGGGATTCTGACGTCGGCATTCTGTCAACTCTCGGGATTCCAGCACTGGTATCCTGTCCATCAGTATGTCAACTACATCCCGTACATAGGGGTGTATGTATTAAGCCTTGAAGAGAGATAAAGTGGACGGAGATAAAGTACCAGCCAATCAGCTCCTAACTGTCATTTTGTAAACCTAGCATGTAACCTGACAGTTATGAGCTGATTGGCTGGTACTTTATCTCCAACCACTTTATCTCTCTCCAGTGCTTACTACTTCATTAGACCCTTTAAAAGAGAATTATTTCCTGTATATAAGCAATGTAAATATAAACAAAGTTACAGCGAATATTCCGCTGACCAGTTTTCAGAATTTTGCTCATCTCCACTACAGAGCTTATGATTACTGTTTTGATTTTTTAGAAACCTTCAGTAAAATGTGTGTAAAATACCACAGAAAGTAACACTTCAGCACATTCATAATTATCAAATAACCTCTTTATCGAAAGTAGGTGCTGCCATACAAGTTGACATATTCTTCTGTATCATCCATAGACTGAACAGTGCCACCCAGTGGCCATTTTACAGTACAAACACAGTAAAAAACAAAGCATGCGTCTTAATTTTTCAGTGCAAACCAACGCAAATTGCTAATCAGCTGCTACAGGTTACTGTACGTTTGCATTTTTGCCCTTTGTTAGTAAATAACCCCCAATAACTTTTGAACAAAACATCTCTCAAAAAGAGGCCCCCTTATTTTATTAAGCACAAAGAGATTTACATACATTTTTAGGGTTTTGAAAAAATAGGTAATATATACGTTTCAATATAATATCGCAGCTTCTGAAAATCTCCTTGTGCAGTCAAGTGTAAGCTATATGGTCAGAAGTACAAATTCATGTTGTAGCCTATTAACTAAAGCAAGAAGCTTAGGAACATATAAAAATACCTGGGATCACTGAGCTGCTTGATAAGAGGTGCTGTCAAGCAAAAACCACATTTCTTTAATTGCAATGAATTCTGACAGGCCTGCCCCGTATTGATTTAATACCGACTGGATACAATGTTTTTCTTCCACTGCTCACTCAGTCAGCAACTATCTGAATTTCATTATTCTACATTTTAATCTTCTTTTTAAAGTTTATTACAAGAATGTCTTGCATTTTAATTAAGTGAATCAGCATTCCACTTAGATTAGTAGTATTGCTGACATGATAATATCAGCAGAAAGCAATGCTGGGTCTGTTTCTTGCATTCCATGTAATCCTTTAGACCTCTTTCTTTGTTTTGTGACTGAAGCACCTGCATGGACTATCCTACCCACTAGTAAATCAAAATGTCTATATCACAGTGGCACATTTGTTTGATGTATAGATCCACATTCTTCGTTGTCCTGGTCTGTAGGAAATGATACGAACATGAAGTGCACCCATGACTTGCTGACAGTTGAGGCAGCCATTTTGTGGGCCAATAATTAGCTATGAACATATGGCATTGCACTGTGGGGATGAAGGGGTTGTAATTCAAATCACATCGTCATATCCCACATTTTTCCCTTTGACCTCCCAGAGGGGAGGTCCCAAAATAAGGCGAGTTTGATTTAGATGCATTAACGTGAATGTTGATTCAGCCAACAAAATGGCTGCCTCCAGTGCGGATTGCTGACAGGAATACTTGATGTCCTTTACCTTATGGATCTTGATTTCAAAGTATGGTTTGCTCTGATATGTATGAAAAATATAAAGACTTTTCTTGAAGCATAGCCAGTTAGCAAACCCAAATTCCAATTGCATTTTCCTAGCTTTAAAAGAAAGCTAAATTACGTTTTGCATTTTAGAATATTTACAAAATGTCCCTACTTTTGTTATAAATACTGTTTTTAAAGAATACTTTTCTTATATATGTACACGTACTTGGTTTCAAATTATATTGGGCTACTTCGCATGGTGACGTGCTGCATTACTAAACTCAGGTTATGTCACTGCACTTAATGCTTGATTTGGTGATTGTGCGCATATTGAGGGGCGTTTAGGAAAACTGGTTAAAGAAAATGGTGTTTTTGTCTACATTGCACTGAATGTGATTGGTTACTATGGGCAACATAAACCCCCCTCTTTGTGCGCCAGTTGTCACAAACGCCTCTATATTTGTATTGAGAGAAGGGGAAATATATAACCGTAAGTAATCTACCCCTTATGTCTGATGAAACCGCATACCTGGAGATGATAATAACTGTGAATATTTGACAAATGAGACCTGAATTCTACATTCAGGGAGTGTACATTTAATAGAATACAATTGCATTAATGTGTGGTCATGGAATAATTAGCACTAGATTGCACAATGCACGACATTATAATTCCAAGTATCATATTAAAAATATATTGACTTTGTTTTCCCTCTCACTTTTAATACACAGTTACATTTCAAAGAGGAGACGGAGGACTAATGAGTAACGGGAGGTAGGTTTGGAAATCACAAAGCAATCTAATTTTACACCTTTCTGACTAAACTGCTAACGGCTATCATTCAAAAACAATTCAACGGCATTGAAAATTAGAGGTTACTTGCTATGTCTCTAATGATCTTGAGTCTTTGGTGTACACTTCATGGGAATGGGATAAAGATACTTCTCATTGTATCTCCCTGGAATCCAGGGAGGAAAAAAAGACATAAATTAGGAATAAACATTGCAAGTGATGTGCAAGCAGAATGTTTATTACACTAAGTAGATATTAGCAAATGAAGTTACTGTTGTTTAAGGCTGCTTATTGGCTCATTCTAAATTGCTGTGAGTGAACAATTACACATAATCGATCACAGAATAAATGATTCATGGATGATGGATAGGCTGTAGATTGATAGAACTGGATTCCTCCACTTTGGCTACTCAATTGAAACTGATAAAACTTGATAGTGCCCCCATATATCCTAATTTACATTCCTTTTTGCCAATATGGAGATTGCAATTAGACCTTGGTCATAACTTGCAATCTCTTATTTAATCAATATTTTAGCAAAAGAAGATTAGGCCTAATGAGAGCTTATAGATGCTGCGAGTACAGTGTCTTTCCTGTATTTCTGTTGCCTAGGAAACAGGAACTACTCTTAGGGATTGGAAAAGGAAAGCTTTATTGGGAAACGGCAATGGTTATTAACGCTACTTTTCATTTACAGATATGCGGCATACAGAAGCTTTTTTTCTCCAACAAATGTTATGTTAATGGATGGAAAAAAATGACTGATGAATGTTTTAGACAATGTGTACTGTATATATCAGAGATTAGAGCCAAATGTGATTCATTGGCATAGCCAACAACAGATTGATTACTGATAGGTTTTATTTGTGTTGTTTGGGGTTTTGTGCCAGTGTCAGACTGGGGTATGAAGGGCCCACCAGGGGAATGCAGTGATAGGGGCCCACATTTAGGGGTGTGGCCAGCCTATAAAGGGGGTGTCGCCAGCCTCCACAGAGGCTAGAAATGCATAATAGTCTTGTGCAGTGTAATGCAACATATCTACCAAGTATAATATAAGTGTACGTTCTGAGCCCGACAAAACATGGTGTGGGTGTTGCATTGGTGCAAGGAGAGTTAGGGCATCCCATCATTTATGGCTAGCACATATTTGGGGGAGGGCTTGTGTCTCCAAATGTGTAAATCTTTTGACCAGGACGATATTTTGACTCTGTCAACTTAAATCCGTGTTGATTATTTAACTGTTGACCTTTTGACTATGGCAACCTATTGCCTGTCGACCATCTGGTGTTGACCTATTGTCTGCCTACCATCCGGTTACTGCCTGATCCCATAAAGACCCCTACTGCGTACAGTTACCTAGTAGCTGGTGACAGTAGTGCCACGATTTATCCGTTTGAGATTGTGCACCGCAGAAGATAGCACAAGGGTAATTACAGGACCCAATCACTACGGATAACAGCTGCAGCTGAACAGTTTAATGAATGGACGGAAGAAGATGAAATGCATTTTACAGTAGTTTAATTCCAGGCCGCCCTGTCTTAAACTACAAAGCGCTGTGGAAAGAGATCAGTTGTTGGATGACAGACACATATTTGAAAAGTGAAAGGTGAAGAACAAAGTAGCTTAAAGTCCTGGAAATTACTGCTCCAGCGGAGTCATTGTGAGTGATTGTTCCCTGGAGATGCTCATTTATCACATAGCCCCACATACGGTTTCCTCCCCAGCTGATAGCGCTCTCCTTTTCCCAGACAATACATTACCCTCAGACTCATAGGAGGCTCAAAGGATGATTGGACTGAAGTGATTTGCATATGTTCCTGGATCATTTATACAGATACCTACTGATGAATCATTCTTTTCTTTTTTTTTACTTTACAGTCGCCCAGGACTTTTAAATGCTAGTGACCCCAATTATCCTTGGCTTGCTGACTCCTGGCCTGCTTCCAGTATGCCGGTAAACAACAGCAACAACGGGCCAAACGATCTTGTTAATTTTGGCTGTGGAGGTTGGTACTTTCTAGAACAACATTGACGTATTATATTATATTAGTTTAACAATGATGTCATTGTCTGCTGCTTATTTCAACACATTCTACTGTATTCATACTACACAGAGGCGTATCAAAATATTCAAAGAGGACATGTGATGTTTCCTGTATCAACCAATCAGCTTCCACCTGTCATGTCATAAAATTTACTGGATAAATGCTAGCTGGAAGCTGACTGGTCGCTATGGGAACCTTCTTCACTGGACCTGTTTAGAAGCTTTAACACATCTCTCCCTATGGGCCTAATTCAGAGTTGATAGCAGCAGCAAATTTGTTAGCAGTTGGGCAAAACCATTTGCACTGCAGGGGTGGGGGGTGGGGGGCAGATGTAACATGTGCAGAGAGAGTTAGATTTGAATGGGGTGTGTTCAACTGAAATCTTTATTGCAGTGTGAAATAAAGCAGCCAGTATTTACCCTGCACAGAAACAATATAACCCACCCAAATCTAACTCTCTCTGCAAATGTTACATCTGCCCCACCTGCAGTGCACATGGTTTTGCCCAACTGCTAACAAATTTGCTGCTGTGATCAGGTCTAAATTACCCCCTACGACCGAAGTGCCCCCGTCATGTACACACAATGGAGGAAGCTATTTGTTATGCGGAACTGACATTTATAAGAACGCAACCTCATTAGGAATCCAGGGATAGATGGAGGCATGAGACATTTTGTGTCTCTGGTATGTCACTAGTTCCTAATGATTTCATAGACTGTGTTGTCACAAGTACAGATGTGACCATACACTGCGGCTTCAGTCTCGCCAAACAGGTATGCCAGGTCCCTGGCAACTAAACCGCGCTGAGTGTCTTTTTTAGCTCGGAATGCAGATCTTATTCACACAAATAAAACAACTGCACAAAACTACTTTGCTAGAATACACTCATCAATTTAATCTTTGACATTTGTACTTCTGTGTGTGCATGAGCCTGAATCTGTATAGGAAGTGCTACAGTGTAGCAGCTGCGGCTTTTTCTCGTGCCAAGTTCTGCTGTGGTCCATCTGCGATGTGTTAGAAAGAATTCCTGTGCAGTTAAAGTTGCTGCCCGGTGCCTCTGGTAAACTGTGAGCTTTGTTTCGCTGCATCTGTGATGCAAGTAATAGGCCCTACACACATGCCGATATCACTGCACGATATGAACGATCTCGTTCATTAATGAACGAGATAACGTTCATATCGTGCAGTGTGGAGTCACCAGCGATGAACGATGTGCGGCCCCGCGCTCGTTCATCGCTGGTGACATGTCGGCTGTGCATGCAGGCCAATATGAAACTTCACTCCCCCCGTCACTGTTCCCCCGCCACCGGGTCGCCCGTCGGCCGTATCGGCCGTCGGGCACCTCGGCGGCACATCGCCTAATGTGTAGGGCGCATAAGACACATAATATACTGAATAAGGCTGTGCGCTACACCACTTGGAGCAGCAGCGGGCGTCTTGTGGCATATGGTGTAGGAGGACACATCTATATTAGCTCAGCGTTCCCCAGGTGCAAATAAATCTGTGCATAAAGGACATTGGGGTAGATGTATTAACCTGGAGAAGGCATAAGGAAGTGATAAACCAGTGATAAAACAGTATTAAGTGCAAGGTGATAATGCACCAGCCAATCAGCTCCTAACTGTTAATTTACATATGGAAGCTGATTGGCTGGTGTGTTTATCACCTTGCATTTATCACTGGTTTATCACTTCCTTAAGCCTTCTCCAGATTAATACATCTGCCCCAGTATTTGTTAAGCTCGTTAACTTACCCAAATGAAGCATATTAAAATTTTTAGGTCGGTTTAAGTAGAGAAAATGGCGGTCATGTGCCGTTCATACACATTGTCTCTTTTTACTCGCACCCCCCAGAGGAAAACCAGTAATGTGGTCGGTTCTGTATTATGGGAGTAATTCAGACCTGATTGCTGGGTTGCTAAATTAGTTGTCCTGCGCTCAGATAGTTGCGCCCAAGGAGAGTGTATATTCGCCTGTGCAAGTGTGCGATCGCAAGTGTATGCCGTGCTAAAAAAATCCCTCAGTCAGCGGACAACTACAAATCCATTCGCACCTCACTCACCATCAAATGTTTTTTACCAGTGTGTGCAGTGTGTGCGCAGCCCAGGACTTACTCCTACAGTGCAATGAGAACAGGCTGATCGGGTCCGGAACTGACGTCACACACCCTCCCTGAAAACGCTTGGGAACGCCTGTGTTTTTCCTGACACTCCCAAAAAACAGTCAGTTACCACCCACAAATGGCCTCACAAATCAGCATGCGAATGGCTGCGCGCTCGAAATTTTCGCACCAGTCTGTTGCTGTTCGGCAATGCCTGTTGTTGATTGGCGACACGTGCGCATTGCGGTGCATGCCCAGTTTATCGATAATCGTCCGCTGTGCGAAAACGCATAGCAGCAATCAGATCTGAATTGGGCCCTATGTGCGCAGTCGTACATTGCGTTGATGTACTGCTGCACATCACCTCTAATTGAATTGACCCCTTAATCTTGACAAGTTGTCTAATGTTGTTCTTCCACTTAATATCATTACGTGAACTGTGAAATTTATAAAACACGTTCTTTATACTACAAAACTACCCCAGCTGTGTGTTTTGCCAGCAATATAAAGAGACACTACACGGCTTGGCTTTTTTAATGTCTTCCTTCAGCCAGATTCGGTTGCTGCAATCAATGTAAATGATTTCACTAGCAGCTTGTGGCCCTGTTCTTTCCTATTCAAGTCCCGGAGAAATCAAAAGTCCATTATTGATCATCACAATGGAGTGCAGTATAATCTGATATGTATATGGCTATAGAATGGCCTGTCACAGCGCATATGCAAAACTCATTAGATAAATACCGCATGAGAACCGTAATCATAAAGCCAATTTCTGAGGAGGTTTGACACAATATTCCCACTTATTTCATTTACTTTTCATTATTTGCATCCAATAAACCACAAGTTAATTTCAATCAAAAGATGAACACTATTATTAAAGTTGAGGAAACCCAATTAACAAATAAACTCTCATTTAAATGTGATTGCAACTAATATGCATTGCAGTTCTCCATGGTAACGGAGGTCATAAGATAAAATATCTGTGTGGGCTAAGATACACAGGAACATAAGTAACAGATTTTCCCATATAAATGAGAGGGGTTATTTAATCACCATTAATTGTGTCTTGTATTCATATGTTATACAATTAACATTAAAAATAAATAATGATGCAGATGTGGTTGGAGGTTGGAGTCGTCACGCCTCCTGCTGTATTACTGATCCGAACTGTGGTGGTTATTCCGAGTTGATCGCAGCCAGCAACTTTTTGCTGCTGCTGCGATCAACTAGTCCACGCCTATGGGGGGAGTGTATTTTAGCTTAGCAGGGCTGCGATCGGTTGTGCAGCCCTGCTAAGCTAAAAACATTTCAAGCAGAACATGACTAGCCCTGGACATACCTACCCTGTGCGACGATCTCAGCGATGCTGGAGCCGGCTTTGACGTCAGACATCCTCCCTCCGTCCTCCTGGACACGCCTGTGTTTTCCTAACCACTCCCCGAAAACGGCATCCAACGGTACAGATCTGCCCAGGAACGCCTTCTTTCTGTCAATCATCTTGCAGGTGGCTCTGCGACTGCTTTCTTCGTAGGACACAACGTAAACCGGCGACCCCTGTCACCCGGCAACATCGTGCCGCGCAGTGCAGCCGCCGCGCAAGCGCATTCCCGCCCTGTTCGCACCGCAGCGACAAACCGCAGCGTGCGAACGGGTCAGAATGACCCCCTGTGTTCTAATATGCAGCATCGGATTATCTGCAACACTTCCATGACCCATGGGCTCGCGGAAGCCAGCCGCCGCAGATTCAACAAAGAGACCTGGAAATCTCTGTCCTCTGAAAAAGATCCGGGCCTCGTTCCTTCCCCACAACAGCAGCGACGTTTTGCATAAAGGAGGCCATCGCCGCCCCCTCCCTGCCCCCAAACGGCGGCAGACTGTCATTCACTGACAGTCTGCTGCCGATCTGCATGCTACGTCACAGACCCGTACCATACATGCGCGGTACAAGTCTGGCGCATGTGCAAAGTACCAAACATTGGTTCTTTGCATCATGGGCCACTACACTACCTGAATCAGGCCCAATGTGCTCACTAAAATTTAAAATAATATAGTTGTGGATTATTTATAAAATTAGAATAACAGATATAATTTTATTATACTTATATAATGTATTGAAATGACACACTTTAGTATTTGGTTAAAGGTTTCTTTGTTGCTATTGATCTCTGTGAATGACAAAAAGTTCTCTCTAGACAGCGATACACTAGTATAAAAAGCAAAAATATGTCCTTCAATTACCCTTTTTTTAATTAAATTAAAAGTTGCAGAGTGCAACGTTCTAATAAAATTGTACATAGTTTTACATAACGTATTATGATTATTCTAAGGATAATTCCACTTAAAATGATTTGGGAGTTCTATGATGATTCAGCCAATAAAATAAAGTAATTAGGAGATAACTTTATGTGCATTGAAAATGCAGCTTTAATGTCCTTGTGTGCAGTAAGAAGAGCCAATACCTTTTCCTCATGTGGCACAACTTAGTAGGGGACTGCAAGTAATTATCATTGTCTCATAAATACATTATCTCATACATAACAGAAGGGCCTCTCCCTGACTGCAGGAGTTATTGATCGTCTGTTCCTTCCCCTCCGAGCAGCTCGTTAGACTCATCAGAGCAGGGAACACTGCTTGTATCTGTGTGAGGGTCCTAATGGGAGATGACTTTATGTTAGGGGTCCACATGTCATACTTCCTCACCCTGTCCCCTCCGTGGAGAACGGACAATTTGCAATGTGCTGATAAATTAGACTTGATCACCAATATTTTCTGGTAATGACAATTATGCTCCCGTAGAGTGTGTAAACCTACCACAAACTGGCAGCATACTGTATGGCAGAGCTTGTAGTTGAATATTGGTCTGAGAGCTCTGAGGAAGAGTGCCTCAAGAAGCCACCACATAGTTTTGTCTAGGTGTCCCACTATTGCCCCAACCATATCTGATGTCAACTAGTGTACAGGGAAAGTTTGACAACGACCACTATGGCTGGAATGTGCATCTTATTGAGCTTCTTCCTTACTGTGACCACTAAATAATTTAGGTTAGGAAGTTACTGCAGTCCCGCCAACCAATCGATCTCTGGCAATGTTCAAATGAGTAATAGGTCATGTGACCATCAGCCATGCGTCCTCTTCTTGTCTGAATATTATGTAGGCTGCTGTTGGCTGTGATTGGGCCAGTGGGATTCCAAACCATACATAATGTTGGTTTGATCCAAGGGACTGGGAAACTAGTTATGAGGAAACATCACTAACAGTCAGTTGGGAAACTCGGCAATGGGGGTCATTCCAAGTTGTTCGCTCGCTGACGTTTTTCACAGCACAGCGAACAGATTACTACTGCGCATGCGTATACACCGCAATGCGCAGGCGCGTTGTTCATGTACAAAACGTATCGTTGCTGGGTGATGGATTTAACGAAGAATCCATTCGCACAGCCGATCGCAAGGAGATTGAAAGGAAGAGGGCGTTTGTGGGTGGCAAATGACCGTTTTCATGGAGTGTTTGGAAAAATGCAGGCGTGTCCAAGCGTTTGCAGGGCGGGTGTCTGACGTCAATTCCTGGACCGGACAGGCTGAAGTGATCGCAAGGGCTGAGTAAGTCCAGAGCTACTCGGAAACTGCAAAAACTTTTTCGTCCCGCTCGGCTGCACACGCGTTCGCACACTTGCACAGTGAAAATACACTCCCCCGTGGGCGACGACTATGCGTTTGCACGGCTGCTAAAAGAAGCTAGCGAGCGATAAACTCGGAATGACCTCCTATAAAAGAGAGAACAGTGTTGTTCATGCATCATTTTACATAGTGTGCAGTAAGGAATGTTTAGGAATATACTGTACATGTGGCTTGGTATTCCACCCCTTATTTTTGTAAATACAAGCTACACAAAGTACTCTACAGTATATTACCACACAGAAAACTAATGATGAGTACGTAGGTAATATAGCTTGCAAAACAATAAAATAAAGATGTGATATTCCAGCACTCAGCGCACCACAAATGCTGCATGATAATTCATTATGATTCATTATAATTGAAATATTGTTTCACAGCGAATCTTTTTGTTGGGCTGTTGGCGCACGGAACTATATAAATCCGATAACGTGATTTTGATCAGAAAAGGGATTGCTTAATGACAATTTTTCAGTCTGTCCACACTCAGAGAGATACAATTTCCATAGCCAACCAAGTGAATCAAAATTGGACAATTTTAATTATGAAAAATCTTTTCAATCAGATTGCTTTGCCTAAGATCTTTCTGATGCTGCAGCAAGTAGTACTACGTGTAAAGATAATTGCATTACACGTAAAAAATAATTGTGAGTGTGGACACCTTTAGGTTACATACCCAATGGCGTTAAAATGATGAATATAATATGCAAATATAAAGTGATGTCTAAATAAAAATCATTGGGCCTAATTCAGACCCGATCGCTGTTGTGCGTACGGCCAAACTGCAAAAAAATCCTGCTTCTTTTTTGATCGCTTGGCGTATCCAGATTGATTGACAGGAAGCGGGCGTTTGGGGGTGGTAACTGGCAGTTTTCTGGGAGTGTCAAGAAAAACGCAGGCGTTCCCAAGCGGGAGGGTGTGTGACGTCAGCTCCGGCCCCAATCAGCCTGATTCTATCGCACTGTAGGAGTAGGTCCTGGGCTAAGCACAGACTGTACACCATACTTGCCGACTTTAAGGCTGCTCTCTCCGGTAGAGAGCAGCCAGGTCGGCTCAGCAGGTAGGCGGGCAGTGACATGTATGCAGATGGGGGCGGACCAGAGGCAGAACAGGGCCGTGGCGGATGTGGGTCGGGGGCATGGCTGCGGGATCGCATCATGTAAGCCACGCCCCCGCTGTGTAATGCCACTATTACTGGCATTATACAACAGGGGGGCGTGGCTATGATGCGATTCAACAAGAATCGCGTCATCGCCTGCCCGGACCGCCCACTTTACTCGCTAAGTGGGCGGCCGGGCAGGGGGGACCCCTGAAATCGGGAGACTTGCCTGCTCTTCCGGGGGGCCGGGAGGGTCACCCGATTTTCAGGAGCCTCCCGGCCATTCCGGGAGAGTAGGCAAGTATGCTGCACACACTGGAAAAAAAACATTACATGGTGAGCGAGTTGCGAACGGATTTGAAGCTGGCCGGCGTTCGCAGAGATTTTCACAAGGCGTATGCAGACTTGCACGGGGCGGGTTTTTACTCTGGCTGGGCGGCGACTATCCGATCGCAAATTCGCAGAGGTGTGATCAGATCTGAATTAGGCCCATTGTGCGAAATAAGACCACAATATGTGCCTTATAAGAATTTAACTTGCGTTGCGATTTATTATTCCATTGCATTGTCACACTGGAGATGCTAGTACATACATAGCCTAATACTAGAGGAGTCTGGACATAATGTCAAAGGATGGAGGGGAAAAGGTTTACTGATGTCGGAGTCGACCAAAAAGACTGACGTGTTTCTGCTACTGTCAACACTGCATGCACAGGTAGCTGTGCAAATACACATTTGTAGGGGTAAATTTACTAAAGGTTCTAAAAATGAAAAGTGGTGATGTTGCCCTTAGCAACCAATAAAATTCTGTCTATTATTTTTCGTTTGCATCCTAGAAAATTATACACAGAATTTAATTGGTTGCTTTTGGCAACATCACCACTTTTCATTTTTAGAATCTTTAGTAAACTTACCCTGTAGTGTTAGGTGGAAGGTATAGGTATTGATTATACACATACGCTGGCTCCCGGTATTTTTTGCTTGTGTTTTTATTTTTATCTTTTCTTATTATCACTTTGGGATCACACACAGTATGCTATAGAGTGATAAAGGGAGGGTGCACAAAGATTTACTATCTCGATGTCATCCGTTCACTAGATTTGTATTGTTTTTCTGGTAGGTGGGGGCTCTCTAAGATTTGTGGATTCATTTCCCAGTACAGACAACTTGATCTAGAAGGATGCATGGAGTACATTGTGTCCCCCTGTAGTGAAATATTCTAAACGTCACTTTCTACTATGAAGGTGTAGTGTACAAAAAAGAAAGAAAGGATGGTTTTAGGCAGTGGAACGTGAAGGACAAGTGGTTGGCCTGTCACAAAAGGCTGATAGCGAGGCAGTGGTTGTACATCATTCTCCCTTCATTGGCTCCCGGACTCTTGTCTCAGCTGAAATGCAAACGTACTGAGTGACACATTTATTTTTCATCTTAAACCTTGATAGTTGTGGCTTCCTGTGCATCACTGATTTCATTCCCCTATGTTTAACGCAGACGTGCTATCATCAGCTCCTGGACAGGGAGACAAAACAGCCACCATGTTATCTGACGGTGCAATTTATAGCAGCATCGATTTTACCACAAAGTCCAGCTATAACTGCCCGGGGCAAATAGCACAGACTACACCCTATGCTACCACCCAAATCTTGCATTCCAAGAGCATTCATGAGCTGGCTGTAGACTTGCCTGACTCCCAGTGGAAAACTTCGGTCCAGCAGAAGTCTGACCTGACCGGATTAGGTTATTGCCTCACTGACCAGGGCAAAGGAAACAATGGTAAGTTCTGGTTGACGCTTTATAGTGACTGCATGTTAAACCATTAGCAATAAATGAAACATTAGTATTAATGTTAGTAAAACATTAATAACAAATCTGTGTTCACTTTTACTAATACAGAAAATGTTGCATGCTTCTTTTGGATACACTTATGGCCTAATTCTCCCTCTATAACCTCCTCCCATTTGCATTTCAAACATTGAAATTCTTATCTTCACCGCCACGGCTTTGATTGCGAATTGCATGTGGTGCATGAGCTTAAGCTGTGTACTAATCACATGATGCCACGATGACCTCTGCCCTTTAACCCTTAGCCTTGCTTTACATTCCCGACTACCGTGCTGAGGGATTGTCAAATAGAATGCCACACAACCAGTCACAGGATTTCAGCACCACCAGCTCACATAACAGCTCAGAGAGAAGTGGCAGCCTTTCAGGTTGGTCTTCATTGGGTTAAATGGGGATCTGTGTCTAAGATGTTTGATTCTGCCCTTATCGTACAGTGCACTAATATGTGTGTGTGGATGCTTAATCACTGCATGGGACCACATGCTCTAACACTGCAGAGTGACTAGAATACCCTGTGAAATACGTATATATTTCTCTGACGTCCTAGTGGATGCTGGGAACTCCGTAAGGACCATGGGGAATAGCGGCTCCGCAGGAGACTGGGCACAACTATAGAAAGCTTTAGGTCACCTGGTGTGCACTGGCTCCTCCCACCATGACCCTCCTCCAAGCCTCAGTTAGATTTTGTGCCCGGCCGAGGTTGGATGCACACTAGGGGCTCTCCTGAGCTTCTAGAAAGAAAGTATAGAATTAGGTTTTTTATTTTCAGTGAGACCTGCTGGCAACAGGCTCACTGCAGCGAGGGACTAAGGGGAGAAGAAGCGAACCTGCCTGCTTGCAGCCAGCTTGGGCTTCTTAGGCTACTGGACACCATTAGCTCCAGAGGGATCGACCGCAGGCCCAGCCTTGGTGTTCGGTCCCGGAGCCGCGCCGCCGTCCCCCTTACAGAGCCAGAAGCAAGAAGAGGTCCGGAAAATCGGCGGCAGAAGACATCAGTCTTCACCAAGGTAGCGCACAGCACTGCAGCTGTGCGCCATTGCTCCTCATACACACTTCACACTCCGGTCACTGAGGGTGCAGGGCGCTTGG
The DNA here is from genome assembly GCF_028390025.1 of Pseudophryne corroboree. Classification (NCBI taxonomy): domain Eukaryota; kingdom Metazoa; phylum Chordata; class Amphibia; order Anura; family Myobatrachidae; genus Pseudophryne; species Pseudophryne corroboree. The sequence goes on along the minus strand of NC_086445.1, from coordinate 958,904,431 downwards.
GGGGGGGCGCCCTGAGCAGCAATAAAAACACCTTGGCTGGCAAAAATACCACAATATATAGCCCCAGAGGCTATATATGTGGTAAATACCCCTGCCAGAATCCAGAAAAAAGCGGGAGAAAAGTCCGCGAAAAAGGGGCGGAGCTATCTCCCTCAGACACACTGGCGCCATTTTCTCTTCACAGTGCAGCTGGAAGAAAGCTCCCCAGGCTCTCCCCTGTAGTTTTCAGGCTCAAAGGGTTAAAAAGAGAGGGGGGGCACTAAATTTAGGCGCAATATTATATATACAAGCAGCTATTGGGGAAATTTCACTCAGTTATAGTGTTAATCCCCACATTATATAGCGCTCTGGTGTGTGCTGGCATACTCTCTCTCAAAGGGCTTTGTGGGGTCCTGTCCTCAGTCAGAGCATTCCCTGTGTGTGTGCGGTGTGTCGGTACGGCTGTGTCGACATGTTTAATGAGGAGGCTTATATGGTGACGGAGCAGATGCCGATAAATGTGATGTCGCCCCCTGTGGGGCCGACACCAGAGTGGATGGTTAGGTGAAAGGTATTAACCGACAGTGTCAACTCCTTACATAAAAGGGTGGATGACGTAACAGCTGTGGGACAGCCGGCTTCTCAGTCCGCGCCTGCCCAGGCGTCTCAAAGGCCATCAGGGGCTCAAAAACGCCCGCTCACTCAGATGGCAGACACAGATGTCGACACGGAGTCTGACTCCAGTGTCGACAAGGTTGAGACATATACACAATCCACTAGGAACATCCGTGACTTGATCCCGGCAATAAAAAAAATGTGTTACACAATTCTGACATTAACCCTCTAAAAATGGGTTTTTATGTTGGGGAGAAAAAGCAGGCAGTGTTTTGTTCCCCCATCAGATGAATGAATGAAGTGTGTGAAAAGCGTGGGTTCCCCCCGATAAGAAACTGGTAATTTCTAAAAAGTTACTGATGGCGTACCCTTTCCCGCCAGAGGATAAGTTACGCTGGGAGATATCCCCTAGGGTGGATAAGGCGCTCACACGGTTGTCAAAAAAAGTGGCACTGCCGTTTTAGGAACGGCCACTTTGAAGGTACCTGTTGATAAAAAGCAGGAGGCTATCCTGAAGTCTGTATTTACACACTCAGGTACTAGACTGAGACCTGCAGATCGTGCTGCTGCAGCGTGGTCGGTGACCCTGTCAAACATGAGAACATATTAAAGACGTCGTCTTATATATGAGGGATGCACAGAGGGATATTTTGCCGGCTGGCATCCAAAATGAATGTAATGTCCATTCTGTCAGGAGGGTATTAGAGACCTGCCACTGGACAGGTGATGCTGACTTTAAAAGGCGCATAGAGATTCTGCCTTATAAGGGTGAGGAATTATTTGGGGATGGTCTCTGGGACCTCGTATCCACAGCAACAGCTGGGAAGAAATATTTTTACCTCAGGTTTCCTCACAGACTAAGAAAGCACTGTATTATCAGGTACAGTCCTTTCGGCTTCAGAAAAGCAAGCGGGTCAAAGGCGCTTCCTTTCTGTACAGAGACATGGGAAGAGGGAAAAAGCTGCACCAGTCAGCCTGTTCCCAGAATCAAAATTCTTCTCTCGCTTCCTCTGAGTCCACAGCATGACGCGGGGGCTCCACAGGTGTAGCCAGGTACGGTGGGGGGCCGTCTCAAAAATTTCAGCGATCAGTGGGCTCGCTCACAGGTGGATCCCTGTTTCATTCAAGTAGTATTTCAGGGGTACAAGCTGGAATTCGAGATGTCTCCCCCCCCGCCGTTTTCTCAAATATGCCTTGCTGACAACTCCCTCAGGCAGGGAGGCTGCGCTAGAGGCAATTAATAAGCTGTATTCCCAGCAGGTAATACTCAAGGTGCCCCTACTTCAACAAGGACGGGGTTACTATTCCACACGGTTTGTGGTACCGAAACCGCATGGTTCGGTGTGACCCATTTTATATTTAAAATCCTTGAACACATACATAAAAAAATTCAAGTTCAAGATGGAATCGCTCAGGGCGGTTATTGCAAGCCTGGACGAGGGGGATTACATGGGATCCCGGGACATCAAGGATGCTTACCTGCATGTCCCCATTTACCATCCTCGCCAGGAGTACCTCAGATTTGTGGTACAGGATTACCATTACCAAGTCCAGACACTGTCGTTTGGACTGTACATGGCACCGAGGGTGTTTACCAAGGTAATGGCCGAAGTGATGATACTCCTTCGAAAAAAGGGAGTTTTAATTATCCCGTACTTGGACAATCTCCTTATAAGGGCAAGGTCCAAGGAGCAGTTGCTAGTCGGGGTAGCACTATTTTGGAAAGTGCTACAACAGCACGGTTGGATTCTAAACAGTCCAAAGTCACAGCTGGTTCCTACGACACGTCTACTGTTCCTGGGGATGGTTCTGGACACAGAACAGAAATAAGTGTTTCTCCCGGAGGAGAAAGCCAAGGAGCTGTCATCTCTAGTCAGAGACCTCCTGAAGCCAAAACAGGTATCGGTGCATCATTGCACGCAAGTCCTGGGAAAAATGGTAGCTTCCTACGAAGCAATCCCATTCGGCAGGTTCCATGCAAGAACTTTTCAGTGGGACCTGTTGGACAAGTGGTCCGGATCACATCTTCAGATGCATCGGCTGATAACCCTGTCTTCAAGGACCAGGGTATCTCTACTGTGGTGGCTGCAGAGTGCCCATCTTCAAGAGGGCCGCAGGTTCGGCATACAGGACTAGGTCCTAGTGACCATGGATGCCAGCCTTTGAGGCTGGGGGGCAGTCACACAGGGAAGAAACTTCCAGGGACTTTGGTCAAGTCAGGTGACTTCCCTACACATAAATATTCTGGAACTGAGGGCCATTTACAATGCCCTGAGTCAGGCAAGGCCTCTGCTTCAAAACCAGCCGGTACTGATCCAATCAGACAACATCACGGCAGTCGCCCATGTAAACCAACGGGGCGGCACAAGAAGCAGGATGGCGATGGCAGAAGCCACAAGGATTCTCCGATGGGCGGAAAATCATGTGTTAGCACTGTCAGCAGTGTTCATTCCCGGAGTGGACGACTGGGAAGCAGATCTTCTCAGCAGACACGACCTCCACCCGGGAGAGTGGGGATTTCATCCAGAAGTCTTCCAAAGGATTGTACACCATTGGGAAAGGCCACAGGTGGACATGATGGCGTCCTGCCTCAACAAAAAGCTATAAAAGATATTGCGCCAGGTCAAGGGACCCTCAGGCGATAGCTGTGGACGCTCTGGTAACACCGTGGGTGTACCAGTCGGTTTATGTGTTCCCCCTCTGCCTCTCATACAAAAGGTACTGAGAATAATAGGAAGGCGAGGAGTAAGAACGATACTCGTGGTTCCGGATTGGCCAAGAAGAGCTTGGTACCCAGAACTTCAAGAAATTATATCAGAGGACCCATGGCCTCTGCCGCTCAGACAGGACCTGCAGCAGCAGGGGCCCTGTCTGTTCCAAGACTTACCGCGGCTACGTTTTGACGGCATGGCGGTTGAACGCCGGATCCTAAAGGAAAATGGCATTCCGGAGGAAGTCATTCCTACGCTGATTCAAGCCAGGAAAGATGTAACTGCAAAACATTATCACCGCATATGGCGGAAATATGTTGCTTGGTGTGAGGCCAAAAAAAGGCCCCAACAGAGGAATTTCAACTAGGTCGATTTCTGCATTTCCTACAAGCAGGAGTGTCTATGGGCCTGAAATTAGGCTCCATTAAGATACAGATCTCGGCTCTGTCGATTTTCTTCCAGAAAGAACTAGCTTCAGTACCTGAAGTTCAGACATTGTAAAAGGAGTGCTGCATATTCAGCCCCCGGTTGTGCCTCCAGTGGCACCTTGGGTTCTCAACGTGGTGTTGAGTTTCTTAAAATCACATTGGTGTGAGCCACTAAAAACCGTGGATCTAAAATATCTCACGCGGAAAGTGGTCATGTTATTGGCCTTGGCTTCGGCCAGGCGTGTATCAGAATTGGCGGCTTTGTCATATAAAAGTCCTTATCTGATTTTCCATATGGATAGGGCAGAATTGAGGACTCGTCCCCAGTTTCTCCCTAAGGTGGTATCAGCTTTTCACTTGAACCAACCTATTGTAGTGCCTGCGGCTACTAGGGACTTGGAGGATTCCACATTACTGGACGTAGTCAGGGCCTTGAAAAATTATGTTTCCAGGACGGCTAGAGTCAGGAGAACTGACTCGCTGTTTATCCTGTATGCACCCAACAAACTGGGTGCTCCTGCTTCTAAGCAGACTATTGCTCGCTGGATTTGTAGCACAATTCAGCTGGCGCATTCTGCGGCTGGACTACCGCAGCCAAAATCTGTAAAAGCCCATTCCACAAGGAAGGTGGGCTCATCTTGGGCAGCTGCCCGAGGGGTCTCGGCTTTCCAACTTTGCCGAGCTGCAACTTGGTCAGGGGCAAACACGTTTGCTAAATTCTACAAAATTGATACCCTGGCTGAGGAGGACCTGGAGTTCTCTCATTCGGTGCTGCAGAGTCATCCGCACTCTCCCGCCCGTTTGGGAGCTTTGGTATAATCCCCATGGTCCTTACGGAGTTCCCAGCATCCACTAGGACGTCAGAGAAAATAAGATTTTACTCACCGGTAAATCTATTTCTCGTAGTCCGTAGTGGATGCTGGGCGCCCATCCCAAGTGCGGATTGTCTGCAATACTTGTATATAGTTATTGCCTAACTAAAGGGTTATTGTAGAGCCATCTGTTGAGAGGCTCAGTTATATTCATACTGTTAACTGGGTATAGTATCACGAGTTATACGGTGTGATTGGTGTGGCTGGTATGAGTCTTACCCGGGATTCAAAATCCTTCGTTATTATGTCAGCTCGTCCGGGCACAGTGTCCTAACTGAGGCTTGGAGGAGGGTCATGGTGGGAGGAGCCAGTGCACACCAGGTGACCTAAAGCTTTCTTTAGTTGTGCCCAGTCTCCTGCGGAGCCGCTATTCCCCATGGTCCTTACGGAGTTCCCAGCATCCACTACGGACTACGAGAAATAGATTTACCGGTGAGTAAAATCTTATTTTTTCTGTCATTTTTACTGTTTTGTATAGTACCCACAATTTCACGAGGGTCTGCTCGCACGTTTGTGCTTGATACACAGAGTCAAATGAGTTTTTAAGACAGAACACTTAGCCACTGAGCCACTCTTGCATTAACTGCACTGTATTTTATTATTTATTTTCTACCTGCTCATATAGAAATGTACAACAGTTATGGGGAACAAGGACCCACGGATATATTTACAGAAGTCCATTGTTGTGTGTGATGGTTGGCAATCCGTTGAACCACATGTGGTTAAGGCCAAACCACATTCACGTTTGGTCTCAGGCAAGCTGCATTGTAAAACCCGATGTAGAACATCCAATCTTACCCACTTATATATCATTCTATGAGAGCTCAAAGCCACTCAGCTTTGGGCCCAGTTCTCTATGGAGAGTGCCAACACAATGACCCCACAGACCTAGAGAGGCCCGGCAAAACACTGACTAGCAGGGCCGCCATCAGGGGGGTGCTGGGGGCACAGCTGTCCCGGGCCCAGCCTCTCTGATAGAGAGAGGAGAGCCCAGGATACTCATGCAGCCCCTGCCCGCCCGCCACTGTCCCCGCTGTACTGCTGCTGTCCTCCGACCCTCCAGCAGCTCTGCATTGAAAGCGTCTCTCCCAAAATGGCCGCCGCCACAGAGGACACAGTTATTCAAGATATTAGAGGAGCCCTCTAGTATCTTGAATAACTGTCTCCTCTGAGGCGGCGGACATTTTGGGAGTGACGTTTTCAATACAGAGCTGCAGGAGGACGGAGGAGAGCAGCAGAGCAGCGGGGATGGAGGCAGGCAGGCAGCGGCATCAGCATCCCGGGCCCTCCCATCAGCGGCACATGTATGAATACATGTGTGTGTGTGTATATATATATATATATATATATATATATATATATATACACATACACACCTCCCAATGGTATCTGGCACTCGGGGACAAATAACAACTCCAAAAGCAACAAGTAGCTTCAACGTTTTGGGGTATTTAGCCCCTTTATCTTAAAAAGTTCAACTAAAAAAAATATTCCTACCTTAAATACACAGGTTGAGACTTGAGGGGGTGGCTTCGTGTCTGTGTAAAAATTGTGAGGGGGTAGGGGGGCTGCTTATTTTGACAGTCCCGGACCCCACAATTTCTGATTTTAGACCTGCTGACTAGCATTGGAGCACTTCTAGGCAGGTACCAGGGAAAATGGGTAATAAAATATTAGTAGTGCCCCCTTGTTAAAAATCATTCTATACAGTAGTTATGCCTTCTGTTGTCCTAATGGTAATTAGTTGTGTCATCTTTTCCAAAAAACGATTGCCCTCAAAATATAAATAGTGCCTCTATAATTTATTCTTAGACTTCATCAAATGTACAATGAGTTTAAATTAATATTGAACAGCCAATCAGGAGATGACTTTTACACTGGTCATCACAGAGAGACTATCATATAGTCCAGTGGTTCCCAAACAATGGGGTCTATTTTACTAAGCCTTGGAAGGATATAAAGTGCACGGAGATAAAGTGCCAGCCAATCAGCTCCTAACTGACATGTCACAGGCTGTGTTTGAAAAATGACAGGAGTTGGTTGGTTGGGACTTTACCTCCATCCAAGGCTTAGTAAATAGACCCCCGTGTGCCTAGGCACCCTGGGGTGCCGCAAGACACTTTCAGACGGTGCCTCAGGTTGGTGGCCCAATGACCAAAACAAATTGTCCATGGTCAAAGTGATATGCAAAACCAGTGCTGGTTACTGGCAATTATAAAATATGTGGACTGTTAGCACCACAACTATGGGGGTAATTCAGTGTTGATCGCAGCAGCAAATTTGTTAGCAGTTAGGCAAAACCATGTGCACTGGAGGGGGGGGGGGGGGAGAGGCAGATATAACATGTGCAGAGAGAGTTAGATTTGGGTGGGGTGTGTTCAAACTGAATCCTAAATTGCAGTGTAAAAATAAAGCAGCCAGTATTTACCCTGCACAGAAATAATATAACCCACCCAAATCTAAATCTCTCTGCTCATGTTATATCTGCCCCACCTGCAGTGCACATGGGCTCTCATTCTGAGTTGATCGCTCGCTAGCTACTTTTAGCAGCTGTGCAGATGCATAGTCGCCGCCCACGGGGGAGTGTATTTTTGCTGTGCAAGTGTGCGAATGCCTGTGCAGCCAAGCGGTACGAAAAAGTTTTTTGCAGTTTCTGAGTAGCTCTGGACTTACTCAGCCCTTGCGATCACTTCAGCCTGTCCGGGGCCGGAATTGACGTCAGACACCCACCCTGCAAACACTTGGGCACGCCTGCATTTTTCCAAACACTCCCTGAAAACGGTCATTTGCCACCCACAAACGCCCTCTTCCTGTCAATCTCCTTGCGATCGGCTGTGCGAATAGATTCTTCGTTAAATCCATCACCCAGCAACGATCCGCTTTGTAGCCGTACGACGTGCCTGCACATTGCGGTGCATACGCATGAGCAGCAGTAACTTATTAGCTGCCCTGCGAAAAACGGCAGTGATCAACTCGGAATGACCCCCATGGTTTTGCCCAACTGCTAACAAATTTGCTGCTGCGATCAACTCTGAATTGCCCCCTGTATCCGTCACCACATAACTGAACCTAAAGGTGACAGGTAGGCACAATTTGCTTAATTTTTTTTTGGGGGGGGGGATTTATCACTAAGAAACGTTTGGCCTAGAAATGTCTTAAAAAATCTTTGATACTCTAGGGCGCCGTGATTCAAGAAAGTTTTGGAACCACTGATATAGCCTATTCCACAGGTTCTCAAACTCGGTCCTCAGGACCCCACACAGTGCATGTTTTGCAGGTCTCCTCACAGAATCACAAGTGAAATAATTAGCTGCACCTGTGGACCTTTTAAAATGTGTCAGTGAGTAATTAATACACCTGTGCACCTGCTGGGTTACCTGCAAAACATGCACTGTGTGGGGTCCTGAGGACCGAGTTTGAGAACCCCTGCCCTATTCTATATGATCTACTTGTAATTTATTAGCTTTCTTTTTTTATTTACACCTGTTCGTAGTTGCCCCAGACATCTGCTAATTTTTTTCAGTAAAATTTTATTTTTTAGAGCAAAATATTACAGCCATTTTTGTTTTTTATTCAAAAAGTGGTTATTTTATCTTTACATACAGATGTGTCCTCATACGCTATCATACACTACTGCCGCGCCCAACAGCCCTTCTCAGAGTGCCAGGTTCCGTGCAACTAGGCCTATGCCAAGCTTATTTTTCCTTCAAATGTGTGTCTTAATTGCATAAATGAAGCAATAGGATGTGTCAAAACCGCTTAACGAAATTGCACAGATTAATGTGATATTCGACACTTGTGCAAATGTTTCCACTTACATCCTTGCTGCAGTCATGCTAAACAGCCCTTGAAGTCGGCGGGACTCGGTAGCGCAGTTCGTCTTTTTTGCGTTGTTTTATTCTGCAAAAATGCATCTTGGACGCACAGTAATGTAATAGGACGCACACGCTGCTTTTGCTGATTAAAATTATACGTGGCATGCCTATATTCTGTGTGTAATAGCGGCTCTATCTGCATCCGAAATGCCACGTTACAGTGTTTTCAAGGTAAACACTGTACCATAGCATTTTGTATGCAAATACAGTCGCAGCCACACACAGAATATAGGCATACCGCATATCATTTTAATCAGCAGAAGCTGCTTGTGCATCCTATTACATCACTGTGCGTCTAAGATGCATTTTCACGGAACAAATACGCTAAAAAATATGCTCGGCGCTAACGAGTCCCGCTTGGCATGGCACTCGTGCATTATGTATAACACGACTTGTATCACATGGAGCAAAGATCTGTACATCTGTACATCTGTGTGTGAGTGAGTCTAAATCTGCCATAATGCAGTGGCCATGGCTTGTTTTCACGCCAAGTTCCGTTGTGCTTCATCTGCAACCTTGCACATATTTAAAAATTTTTCTTGTGCAGTTAGTCACAGCCTGGCATCTCTGTTACAGAATAAGTGATGTTTCACTGTATCTGCTGTGTGAATAATACACATATTTGAAGAGGAAAATGCCATGCTACCGTACATCCAGTGGTGCCGAGAGGGGGGTGGGGGGGAAGAGGGGGAGAGACCAGGTACTATTTATCTGGGCCCAGGCCTGAGGAAGGGGCCCAGTGGGGGACCAAGTTGCCCCTCTTCCCCCCTTACCTGGCAGCAGCAGCTGCAGCTCTTCTCCTCAGCCCAGCACACATTGCTGTGTGTTGGGCTGTAGTGTGTCCAGGGAGACACTGAAAGTACTACTTTTTTCTGTATTTTTTAAAGGTGGAGGGCCGCAACTCCCATGATTAAGCCATACCCCCTAAAAAGTAACTGGCCCCGGTCAGGCTCTCTACTGCCCTGGCTACATTGCTTGGTGCACATCACTTGTGACGGGTGTCTAGCTCCGCCTGGCGTATTGATGGTGTATGTGAATACATCTGTACTACTTTGTTGTTTTTGTTAGTAAATGTGCCCCAACACCTATAAAGTATAGCTAGATGATTCTATATTCTGGAGAATGCAGTAGGATTTAGCAACATCTGAGACCATTCAGACAGCCATTTTGTGCTCTAATAAAATATGCATGAGAATGCAAATTAATATGTTCACTAGGAACTAGGTATGTCCACTGAAGGGTACCCCATCAATCGATGGTGCCATCTGTACTAACTATTGAAGGCAGGAAAACATTACTGGAAACCCAATGATGATTTACATCAGTGGTTCTCAAACTCGGTCCTCAAGGACTTCTAACAGGTCTCATTTTCCAGGTCACCCGGCAGATGCACGGTGTATCACCAACTGTCACATTTTAAAAATTCAGGTGACCTTGAAAACGGGAACGGTTCTTGAGGACTGAGTTTGGGAACCACTGATTTAAACCATTTATGGGCATTCCTATCATTGATGGTGCTGTTGATATTCCAACGTTACCATAGCAATATGGCAAGAGGCTTCCGAAAGTCTAAATTATGTGTAAATCACCCCTATATACTTACATGGGTGTGTAATTAAATCACTATTATATTGGGGGGTTGTAAGGTTTTTGATTTCTCACACGATCCTATTAATAAAAGGAGTAGGCTTTATTGATTTGTTAAGGACTGAACCTAATGCTCTGATACAGAAAACCTATGAATTACATTTCCAGTCAGTTTCAGTCTACAGTAGCTGTATTCTTTATATATTGAGCTTGTTTTGGCTTTTTAACATTAGGTGGCAAAGGAGGGAAGAAAAAGAAGACCAAAAACAGCAATAAGTCTCAGAAAAATAATGGATCCAACTGGGCAAATGTTCCGCTGCCTCCACCACCTATCCAGCCTCTTCCAGGCACAGAAATGGAGCATTATGGGTTGGACCATCAGGAAGTGGGGTAAGGCTGTGCTTGACCTGTTTGTGTATACCCTGGGGGCATTTCTCAGCTTCACATATAACTGGGAGTTTTTATGTATTCAAGTTTAAATGGCACTGACTTACAAGGAAGATTGTAGAGCAACAGATTAAGAGCTCTGTCATTAATGATGCTTGTGCCAGAGAAATTGTGATTTCCATGTTCCTGTCATGTTCATTTGCCAGTTAGTTTGCTTTGCCTCTTGCAGTCAGAGAGATGTGCCAAAGCCTTCCGGGTTTAATGAGTGCATTGTAAAATTCCACGTCGTCTTTGCCTTGTATGAATTACCTTCATACACTAATGATGAGATTAAAACAGATGACTTTGTGCCTCATTTGTAGCCCAAATAAAATAATTCAACTATCAACTAGATTTGCACCCGTTTTGTATTGGAGCTGCAACAAAATCAATGCTTACTCGGAATTGCATTTACATACAGACTGATTGGGCAGATCTGGTAGTTTGGTGGGAGAGAGCAATAAAGGTTCCATTCGATAGAATTAATAGGCATTATGGTCAATATTGACCTACAGCACTGTATGAACTATGAACTTGGCAACCATTTTTGTTGCTCCTTGTAATTTAATTTCTCTTATCCTATCCCTTACAATAATTCTTTTAATATTCTATCGATACCAGTATATTCAATCTGATCCATTCATCTGTGTTGCCTGAGAAGCGTAGATCTAACAATTGATGTTTCGTCACTGTGCTTACACAAATGAATGTTTCAATTGGCGGTTTAGTACTGCATAATAATAAAATCCCGGCAACGCTTTTTATCACATCATTACTGCTGACAACAGTTATGTCTAAGTTATCTGCCAAAGTCAATTCATACAATAATACATCCCAATTAGGGCTGCAAAGCCTATTTTCCCAGTGGCTTTTTCTGTTACGCATTTAGTCCACATCGCAACTCATACATGACAAATGTATATTATATATAGACCTACATTTAACAAATTAATGGATGTACAGTATATCACAAGGGGTCTATGTACTAAGCCTTGGATTATTTTAATATGTGCTATATTCAGACATAAGGACACAAAAGGAACAATACTGAGTTGCCGATCAACTTATATCAATTAGGGATATTATATAAAATATTGATAAGAGCAGACCACGTTCAACTGTTCTTTAGTTGCAAAAAAACAAAAACATAAGATACAGTAGTAATGTCTGATCTCCATGTTCCACACATCACTATTCATTATTATTTATATGGAGTATATGATTGTGTTCTACTGTTATTTCTCTGACGTCCTAGTGGATGCTGGGAACTCCGTAAGGACCATGGGGAATAGACGGGCTCCGCAGGAGATGGGCACTCTAAAGAAAAGATTAGGTACTATCTGGTGTGCACTGGCTCCTCCCTCTATGCCCCTCCTCCAGACTTCAGTTAGAATCTGTGCCCGGCTAGAGCTGGGTGCTCCTAGTGGGCTCTCCTGAGCTTACTAGTAAAGAAAGTATTTATTAGGTTTTTTATTTTCAGTGAGCTTCTGCTGGCAACAGACTCACTGCTACGTGGGACTAAGGGGAGAGAAGCAAACCTACCTGCTTGCAGCTAGCTTGTGCTTCTTAGGCTACTGGACACCATTAGCTCCAGAGGGTTCGAACACAGGCACCTGTCCTCGATCGTCCGTTCCCGGAGCCGCGCCGCCGTCCCCCTCGCAGAGCCAGAAGAACAGAAGCTTGAAGACGACGAAATCGGCGGCAGAAGACTCCTGTCTTCATTTAAGGTAGCGCACAGCACCGCAGCTGTGCGCCATTGCTCCCAGCACACTTACACACTCCGGTCACTGTAGGGTGCAGGGCGCTGGGGGGGGGGGGGGGCGCCCTGGGCAGCAATTGAAGCACCTTTTGGCAATAAAAATACATATATACAGTCTGGCACTGTATATATGTAAAAACCCCCGCCATTTTTTTACACAGAAAGCGGGACAGAAGCCCGCCACTGAGGGGGCGGGGCCTTCTTCCTCAGCACACCAGCGTCATTTTCTCTTCACAGCTCCGCTGGAAGCAGCTCCCCAGGCTCTCCCCTGCAGTATCCAGGTACAAGAAGGGTAAAAAAGAGAGGGGGCGCACATAAATTTAGGCGCAAATAAAACATATAAGGCAGCTATTGGGTAATCACTTATTATAAGTGAAAATCCCTGTGTTATATAGCGCTGTGGTGTGTTGTGTCGGTACGGCTCTGTCGACATGTTTGATGAGGAGGGTTACGTGGAGGCGGAGCAAGGGCAGACAAGTGTGGTGTTGCCCCCGTCGGGGCCGACACCTGATTGGATGGATATGTGGAAGGTCGTAAACGACAATGTAAGCTCCTTACATAAAAGGTTTGATGACGCTGCAGCCATGGGACAGCCGGGGTCTCAGCCCGCGCCTGCCCAGGCGACTCAGAAACCGTCAGGAGCTCATAAACACCCTCTATCTCAGATGGTTGACACAGATGTCGACACGGAGTCCGACTCAAGTGTCAACGATGATGAGGCACATTTACAGTCTAAAATGACCAGGGCCATCCGATACATGATTATTGCAATGAAAGATGTATTACACATTTCTGAGATTAACCCTGTTAATACCAAGAGGGTTTATATGTTTGGGGAGAAAAAGCAGCCAGTGACTTTTCCCCCATCTGATGAATTAAATGAATTATGTGAAGAAGCGTGGAGTTCCCCTGATAAGTGATTTCTAAGAGGTTACTGATGGCGTACCCTTTCCCGCCAACGGACAGGTTACGTTGGGAAACATCCCCTAGGGTGGACAAGGCACTGACACGCTTATCTAAAAAGGTGGCCCTGCTGTCTCAGGATACGGCCGCCCTAAAGGACCCTGCGGATAGAAAGCAGGAAGCTATCCTGAAGTCTGTGTATACACACTCTGGTACTCTACTGAGACCTGCTATTGCTTCAGCCTGGATGTGTAGTGCTGTAGCAGCATGGACAGATACTCTGTCAGACGACATAGATTCCCTCGACAGGGATACTGTTTTGCTAACCCTGGGCCATATAAAAGACGTCGTCTTATATATGCGGGATGCTCAGAGGGACATTTGCCTGCTGGGCTCTAGAATTAATGCTATGTCCATTTCTGCCAGGAGGGTCTTATGGACTCGGCAATGGACAGGAGATGCTGATTCTAAAAAACACATGGAGGTTTTGCCTTATAAGGGTGAGGAATTGTTTGGGGACGGTCTATCGGACCTCGTGTCCACAGCGACAGCTGGAAAGTCGACTTTCTTGCCTCAGGATTCCTCACAGCCTAAGAAAGCACCGTATTATCAAATGCAGTCCTTTCGTTCTCAGAAAGGCAAGAGGGTCAGGGGTGCATCCTTTCTTGCCAGAGGCAGGGGTAGAGGTAAGAAGCTGCACCATGCAGCCAGTTCCCAGGAACAAAAGTCCTCCCCTGCTTCCACTAAGTCCACCGCATGACGTTGGGGCTCCACAGGCGGAGCCAGGTGCGGTGGGGGCGCGTCTCTGAAACTTCAGCAACCAGTGGGTTCGCTCACAGGTGGATCTCTGGGCTGTACAAATTGTATCTCAGGGATACAAGCTGGAATTCGAAGCGACTCCCCCCGCCGTTACATCAAATCAGCCTTGCCAGCTTTCCCCATGGAAAGGGAGGTAGTACTTGCGGCAATTCACAAGCTGTACCTCCAGCAAGTGATTATCAGGGTCCCCCTCCTTCAACAGGGAAGGGGTTACTATTCCACAATGTTTGTGGTACCGAAACCGGACGGTTCGGTGAGACCCATTCTGAATTTAAAATCCTTGAACACTTATATAAAGAAATTCAAGTTCAAAATGGAATCGCTCAGAGCGGTTATTGCAAGCCTGGAAGAGGGGGATTTTATGGTGTCGCTGGACATCAAGGATGCTTACTTGCATGTCCCCATTTACCCACTTCACCAGGAGTACCTCAGGTTTGTGGTACAGGACTGTCATTACCAGTTCCAGACGTTGCCGTTTGGCCTGTCCACGGCACCGAGGATATTTACCAAGGTAATGGCCGAAATGATGATACTCCTTCGGAAGAAGGGAGTTATAGTTATCCCGTACTTGGACGATCTCCTCATAAAGGCGAGGTTCAGAGAGCAGTTGTTGATCAGCGTAGCACTCTCTCAGGAAGTGTTGCAACAGCACGGCTGGATTCTGAATGTTCCAAAGTCGCAGCTGATTCCTACGACGCGTCTGCTTTTCCTGGGCATGATTCTGGACACAGAACAGAAGAAGGTGTTTCTCCCGGTGGAGAAGGCCCAGGAATTAGCATCTCTGGTCAGGGACCTCCTGAAACCAAAACAGGTATCGGTGCATCACTGCACGCGAGTCCTGGGAAAGATGGTGGCTTCATACGAAGCCATTCCCTTCGGCAGGTTCCATGCAAGGATCTTTCAGTGGGATCTGTTGGACAAGTGGTCCGGATCGCATCTTCAGATGCATCGGCTGATGACCCTGTCCCCAAGGGCCAGGGTGTCTCTTCTGTGGTGGCTGCAGAGTGCTCACCTTCTCGAGGGCCGCAGGTTCGGCATACAGGACTGGGTCCTGGTGACCACGGATGCAAGCCTCCGAGGATGGGGGGCAGTCACTCAGGGAAGAAACTTCCAAGGGCTGTGGTCAAGTCTGGAGACTTCTCTACACATAAATATACTGGAACTAAGGGCCATTTACAACGCCCTGAGTCAAGCAGAGCCCCTGCTTCGAAACCGGCCAGTGCTGATTCAGTCAGACAACATCACGGCGGTCGCCCATGTAAACCGCCAGGGCGGCACAAGAAGCAGGATGGCAATGGCGGAAGCCACAAAGATTCTTCGGTGGGCAGAGAATCACGTGCAAGCACTGTCAGCAGTGTTCATTCCGGGAGTGGACAACTGGGAAGCAGACTTCCTCAGCAGACACGACCTCCACCCGGGAGAGTGGGGACTTCATCAAAAAGTCTTCACACAGATTGCAAAGCGATGGGAACTGCCACAGGTGGACATGATGGCGTCCCGCCTCAACAAAAAGCTAAAAAGATATTGCGCCAGGTCAAGGGACCCTCAGGCGATAGCTGTGGACGCCCTAGTGACACCGTGGGTGTACCAGTCGGTATTTGTGTTTCCTCCTCTTCCTCTCATACCCAAGGTACTGAGAATAGTAAGAAAGAGAGGAATAAGAACAATACTCATTGTTCCGGATTGGCCAAGAAGGACTTGGTACCCGGAACTGCAAGGAATGCACACAGAAGACCCATGTCCTCTGCCTCTCAGACAGGACCTGCTGCAACAAGGGCCCTGTCTGTTCCAAGACTTACCGCGGCTGCGTTTGACGGCATGGCGGTTGAATGCCGGATCCTAGCGGAAAAAGGCATTCCGGATGAAGTTATTCCTATGCTGATAAAGGCTAGGAAGGACGTGACAACAAAGCATTATCACCGTATATGGCGAAAATATGTTGCTTGGTATGAGGCCAGGACGGCCCCTACAGAGGAATTCCAGCTGGGTCGATTCCTGCACTTCCTACAGTCAGGGGTGACTATGGGCCTAAAATTGGGGTCCATAAAGGTCCAGATTTCGGCCCTATCCATTTTCTGTCAAAAAGAACTGGCTTCACTGCCTGAGGTTCAGACGTTTTTTAAGGGAGTGCTGCATATTCAGCCCCCTTTTGTGCCACCAGTGGCACCCTAAGATCTTAACGTTGTGTTGGATTTCCTGAAATCCCACTGGTTTGAGCCACTTAAGACCGTGGAACTAAAGTATCTCACGTGGAAAGTGGTCATGCTGTTGGCCTTAGCATCGGCTAGGCGTGTGTCGGAATTGGCGGCTTTGTCATGTAAAAGCCCATATCTGATCTTCCATATGGACAGGGCAGAATTGAGGACTCGTCCCCAATTTCTCCCAAAGGTGGTATCATCGTTTCATTTGAACCAACCTATTGTGGTGCCTGCGGCTACTCGGGACTTGGAGGACTCCAAGTTGCTGGACGTAGTCAGGGCTTTGAAGATATATGTTTCCAGAACGGCTGGAGTCAGGAAGACTGACTCGCTGTTTATCCTGCATGCACCCAACAAGCTGGGTGCTCCTGCTTCAAAGCAAACTATTGCTCGCTGGATCTGTAGCACGATTCAGCTGGCTCATTCTGCGGCTGGATTGCCGCATCCAAAATCAGTAAAAGCCCATTCCACAAGGAAGGTGGGCTCTTCTTGGGCGGCTGCCCGAGGGGTCTCGGCTTTACAGCTTTGCCGAGCGGCTACTTGGTCGGGTTCAAACACCTTTGCAAAGTTCTACAAGTTTGATACCCTGGCTGAGGAGGACCTTGTGTTTGCTCATTCGGTGCTGCAGAGTCATCCGCACTCTCCCGCCCGTTTGGGAGCTTTGGTATAATCCCCATGGTCCTTACGGAGTTCCCAGCATCCACTAGGACGTCAGAGAAAATAAGAATTTACTCACCGGTAATTCTATTTCTCGTAGTCCGTAGTGGATGCTGGGCGCCCGTCCCAAGTGCGGACTTTCTGCAATACGTGTATATAGTTATTGCTTAAATAAGGGTTATTGTTATGAGCCATCCGTTGAGTAAGGCTCAGTTGTTGTTCATACTGTTAACTGGGTAAGGTTATCACAAGTTGTACGGTGTGATTGGTGTGGCTGGTATGAGTCTTACCCTGGATTCCAAAAATCCTTTCCTTGTAATGTCAGCTCTTCCGGGCACAGTTTCCCTAACTGAGGTCTGGAGGAGGGGCATAGTGGGAGGAGCCAGTGCACACCAGATAGTACCTAATCTTTTCTTTAAAGTGCCCAGTCTCCTGCGGAGCCCGTCTATTCCCCATGGTCCTTACGGAGTTCCCAGCATCCACCACGGACTACGAGAAATAGAATTACCGGTGAGTAAATTCTTATTTTTCTACACTTTCAATTTCTATTTGAGTGCGTTACTAATGTACTTTACCTTCTATACTGTAGCTGCTTTTAAAACTATTTTTGAAGGGGCCAGACAGAGTTTATTTATAATCCCTGAGCACAGTTTGATATCTTTTTATTCCTGCAGCGAATTGGATCTTTATTTTTAATACTTAATATCAGCTTTGAGCTGTGTCAAACTTTTTGCCTCTCAAGGATGTCACCTGGAATTTTCAAGATTTGCTGAGTTCCTGAAAAAAGGGCCAAAATAACCAAAATGTATTCTATTGCATGTGGCATGTTTATTAGCGACAGCAGCAACAAAATAAAAAGGTTATACAGGTTTTTGGGGTCAGACAGGATTATATATTTAAAATATTTTGTGCTTCTTAATTGGTCGGTAAAATGGATTTGCATATTTCATAAATAATTGATGATGTTTATAGATAAGCAAAACCTTTTGTGAAGGTCATGCTGACAAGTTTTGGAATTCTAAACAAAATTGTATTGTACAATGATAAAAATTGTATAATATTAATAAAAAAAACAGCAGAAAACTGAATAAATTTACTTTTTTCTTGTACACACCTAAAGCATCTTTGTAATAGTAATGTTTATACTTGAATCATAAATAAAAGATATTTGAATCAATTTGCTGAAAAAAGAACTACTAGACCATTGGGGTTAATCTTCTCGAAAACTGAACTGAGATAAATTCACGTATGTCTAATATAATGTTTGGGAAATAACGTGTGTGCAGGCAGTGTCGGACTGGAGCATGAAGGGCCCACCGAGGAATGCAGATATAGGGGCCTGTGTTTGGGTGTGTGGTCAGCTGCTACAAAGGTCTAGCTGATCATTAAACAGTAAATAGTATAGTAAAGTATATTAAATACTGTTAGTGCATGCATGATAATGTACCAGATTAATAATAGCAGAAAATACACCATAGTCCTGTGCAGTATAAGGTAACATATGTATAATGTATAATACAAGTGCACAGTCTGGAACCTGATCCCTAGAAGAGGAGGTGAGTCTCCAGGCAGTGGGGCCTACTGGGGTTTTTCCCTGTACCCCTTTGGGCCAGTCCAACCCTGTGTGCAGGTGTGAATTTCTCTGACGTCCTAGTGGATGCTGGGAACTCCGTAAGGACCATGGGGAATAGACGGGCTCCACAGGAGACTGGGCACTCTAAAAGAAAGATTAGGTACTATCTGGTGTGCACTGGCTCCTCCCTCTATGCCCCTCCTCCAGACGTCAGTTAGATTTCTGTGCCCGGCCGAGCTGGATGCACACTAGGGGCTCTCCTGAGCTCCTAGAAAGAAAGTATATGTTAGGTTTTTTATTTTACAGTGAGACCTGCTGGCAACAGGCTCACTGCAACGAGGGACTAAGGGGAGAAGAAGCGAACCTACCTGCTTGCAGCTAGCTTGGGCTTCTTAGGCTACTGGACACCATTAGCTCCAGAGGGATCGACCGCAGGACCCGTCCTTGGTGTTCGTTCCCGGAGCCGCGCCGCCGTCCCCCTTACAGAGCCAGAAGCATGAAGATGGTCCGGAAAATCGGCGGCAGAAGACTTCAGTCTTCACCAAGGTAGCGCACAGCACTGCAGCTGTGCGCCATTGCTCCTCATACACACTTCACACTTCGGTCACTGAGGGTGCAGGGCGCTGGGGGGGGGGCGCCCTGAGCAGCAATAAAAACACCTTGGCTGGCAAAATAATCACAATATATAGCCCCAGAGGCTATATATGTGATAATTACCCCTGCCAGAATCCATAAAAAAGCGG
The DNA here is from genome assembly GCF_028390025.1 of Pseudophryne corroboree. NCBI lineage: Eukaryota > Metazoa > Chordata > Amphibia > Anura > Myobatrachidae > Pseudophryne > Pseudophryne corroboree. The sequence continues at coordinate 958,885,286 of NC_086445.1, read as the reverse complement.
GAGAAAAGTCAGCGAAAAAGGGGCGGAGCTATCTCCCTCGGCACACTGGCGCCATTTTCTCTTCACAGTGCAGCTGGAAGACAGCTCCCCAGGCTCTCCCCTGTAGTTTTCAGGCTCAAAGGGTTAAAGAGAGAGGGGGGGCACTAAATTTAGGCGCAATATTGTTTATACAAGCAGCTATTGGGGAAAATTCACTCAGTGATAGTGTTTATCCCTACATTATATAGCGCTCTGGTGTGTGCTGGCATACTCTCTCTCTGTCTCCCCAAAGGGCTGTGTGGGGTCCTGTCCTCAGTCAGAGCATTCCCTGTGTGTGTGCGGTGTGTCGGTACGGCTGTGTCGACATGTTTGATGAGGAGGCTTATGTGGAGGCGGAGCAGATGCCGATAAATGGGATGTCGCCCCCTGTGGGCCGACACCAGAGTGGATGGATAGGTGGAAGGTATTAACCGACAGTGTCAACTCCTTACATAAAAGGCTGGATGACGTAACAGCTATGGGACAGCCGGCTTCTCAGCCCGCGCCTGCCCAGGCGTCTCAAAGGCCATCAGGGGCTCAAAAACGCCCGCTCCCTCAGATGGCAGACACAGATGTCGACACGGAGTCTGACTCCAGTGTCGACGATGTTGAGACATATACACAATCCACTAGGAACATCCGTTACATGATCCCGGCAATAAAAAATGTGTTACACATTTCTGACATTAACCCAAGTACCACTAAAAAAGGGTTTTATGTTTGGGGAGAAAAAGCAGGCAGTGTTTTGTTCCCCCATCCAATGAGTGAATGAAGTGTGAAAAAGCGTGGGTTCCCCCGATAAGAAACTGATAATTTCTAAAAAGTTACTGATGGCGTACCTTTTCCCGCCAGAGGATAAGTTACGCTGGGAGATATCCCCTAGGGTGGATAAGGCGCTCACACGTTTGTCAAAAAAGGTGGCACTGCCGTCTTAGGATACGGCCACTTTGAAGGTACCTGCTGATAAAAAGCAGGAGGCTATCCTGAAGTCTGTATTTACACACTCAGGTACTAGACTGAGACCTGCAGATAGTGCTGCTGCAGCATGGTCTGTAACCCTGTCAAACAGGGATACTATTTTGCGAACATAAGACGTCGTCTTATATATGAGGGATGCACAGAGGGATATTTTGCCGGCTGGCATCCAGAATTAATGCAATGTCCATTCTGTCAGGAGGATATTAGAGACCCGACACTGGACAGGTGATGCTGACTTTAAAAGGCACATAGAGCCTTATAAGGGTGAGGAATTGTTTGGGGATGGTCTCTGGGACCTCGTATCCACAGCAACAGCTGGGAAGAAAATGTTTTACCTCAGGTTTCCTCACAGCCTAAGAAAGCACTGTATTATCAGGTACAGTCCTTTCGGCTTCAGAAAAGCAAGCGGGTCAAAGGCGCTTCCTTTCTGCACAGAGACGAGGGAAGAGGGAAAAAGCTGCACCAGTCAGCCAGTTCCCAGAATCAAAATTCTTCCCCCGCTTCCTCTGAGTCCACCGCATGATGCGGGGGCTCCACAGGCGTAGCCAGGTACGGCGGGGGGCCGCCTCAAAAATTTCAGCGATCAGTGGGCTCGCTCACAGGTGGATCCCTGGATCCTTCAAGTAGTATCTCAGGGGTACAGGCTGGAATTCGAGGCGTCTCCCCCCCGCCGTTTCCTCAAATCTGCCTTGCCGACAACTCCCTCAGGCAGGGAGGCTGTGCTAGAGGCAATTCACAAGCTGTATTCCCAGCAGGTGATAGTCAAGGTGCCCCTACTTCAACAAGGACGGGGTTACTATTCCACACTGTTTGTGGTACCGAAACCGGACGGTTCGGTGAGACCCATTTTAAATTTGAAGTCCTTGAACACATACATAAAAAAATTCAAGTTCAAGATGGAATCGCTCAGGGCGGTTATTGCAAGCCTGGAGGAGGGGGATTACATGGTATCCCTGGACATCAAGGATGCTTACCTACATGTCCCCATTTACAATCCTCACCAGGAGTACCTCAGATTTGTGGTACAGGATTGCCATTACCAATTCCAAACACTGCCATTTGGACTGTCCACGGCACCGAGGGTCTTTACCAAGGTAATGGCAGAAATGATGATACTCCTTCGAAAAAAGGGAGTTTTTTAATTATCCCGTACTTGGAGGATCTCCTTATAAAGGCGAGGTCCATTGAGCAGTTGTTGGTCGGAGTAGCACTATCTCGGGAAGTGCTACAACAGCACGGATGGATTCTATACATTCCAAAGTCACAGCTGGTTCCTACCACACGCCTGCTGTTCCTGGGGATGGTTCTGGACACAGAACAGAAAAAAGTGTTTCTCCCGCAGGAGAAAGCCAAAGTCATCTCTAGTCAGAGACCTCCTGAAACCAAAACAGGTATCGGTGCATCACTGCACACGAGTCCTGGGAAAAATGGTAGCTTCTTACGAAGCAAAATTCCATTCGGCAGGTTCCATGCAAGAACCTTTCAGTGGGACCTCTTGGACAAGTGGTCGGAATCGCATCTTCAGATGCATCGGCTGATAACCCTGTCTCCAAGGACCAGGGTATCTCTACTGTGGTGGCTGCAGAGTGCTCATCTTCAAGAGGGCCGCAGATTCGGCATACAGGACTGGGTCCTGGTAACCACGGATGCCAGCCTTCGAGGCTGGGGGGCAGTCACACAGGGAAGAAATTTCCAAGGACTTTGGTCAAGTCAGGAGTCGTCCCTACACATAAATATTCTGGAACTGAGGGACATTTACAATGCCCTAAGTCTGGCAAGGCCTCGGCTTCAAAACCAGCCGGTACTGATCCAATCAGACAACATCACGGCAGTCGCCCATGTAAACCGACAGGGCGGCACAAGAAGCAGGATGGCGATGGCGGAAGCCACAAGGATTCTCCGATGGGCGGAAAATCACGTCTTAGCACTGTCAGCAGTGTTCATTCCGGGAGTGGACAACTGGGAAGCAGACTTCCTCAGCAGACACGACCGACACCCGGGAGAGTGGGGACTTCATCCAGAAGTCTTCCAACTGTTGGTAAACCGTTGGGAAAGGCCACAGGTGGACATGATGGCGTCCCGCCTAAACAAAAAACTAGATATTGCGCCAGGTCAAGGGACCCTCAGGCAATAGCTGTGGACGCTCTAGTGACACCGTGGGTGTACCAGTCGGTTTATGTATTCCCTCCTCTGCCTCTCATACCAAAGGTACTGAGAATAATAAGAAAACGAGGAGTAAGAACGATACTCGTGGTTCCGGATGGGCCAAGAAGAGCTTGGTACCCAGAACTTCAAGAAATAATATCAGAGGACCCATGGCCTCTACCGCTCAGACAGGATCTGCTACAGCAGGGGCCCTGTCTGTTCCAAGACTTACCGCGGCTGCGTTGGACGGCATGGCGGTTGAATTCCGGATCCTAATGCAAAAGGGCATTCCGGAGGAAGTCATTCCTACGCTGATAAAAGCCAGGAAAGAAGTAACCGCAAACCATTATCACCGTATTTGGCGAAAATATGTTGCGTGGTGTGAGGCCAGGAAGGCCCCAACAGAGGAATTTCAGCTGGGTCGTTTTCTGCACTTCCTACAGTCAGGAGTGACTATGGGCCTAAATTTGGGTTCCATTAAGGTCCAGATTTCGGCTCTGTCGTTTTTCTTCCAGAAAGAACTGGCTTCACTGCCTGGAGTTCAGACATTTGTAAAGGGAGTACTACATATTCAGCCCCTTTTTTGTGCCTTCTGTGGCACCTTGGGATCTCAACGTGGTGTTGAGTTTCTTAAAATCACATTGGTTTGAGCCACTTAAAACTATGGATTTGAAATATCTCACGTGGAAAGTGGTCATGTTATTGGCCTTGGCTTCGGCCAGGCGTGTGTCAGAATTGGCGGCTTTGTCATGTAAAAGCCCTTATCTGATTTTCCATATGGATAGGGCAGAATTGAGGACTCGTCCCCAGTTTCTCCCTAAGGTGGTATCAGCTTTTCACTTGAACCAACCTATTGTAGTGCCTGCGGCTACTAGGGACTTGGAAGATTCCAAGTTACTGGACGTAGTCAGGGCCTTAAAAATTTATATTTCCAGGACGGCTGGAGTCAGGAAAACTGACTCGTTTTTTATCCTGTAGGCACCCAACAAAATAGGTGCTCCTGCTTCTAAGCAGACTATTGCTCGCTGAATTTGTAGCACAATTCAGCTGGAGCATTCTGCGGCTGGATTGCCGCATCCTAAATCAGTAACAGCCCATTCCACGAGGAAAGTGGGCTCATCTTGGGCGGCTGCCCGAGGGGTCTCGGCTTTACAACTTTGCCGAGCTGCAGCTTGGTCAGGGGCAAACACGTTTGCTAAATTCTACAAATTTGATACCCTGGCTGAGGAGGACCTTGAGTTCTCTCATTCGGTGCTGCAGAGTCATCCGCACTCTCCCGCCCGTTTGGGAGCTTTGGTATAATCCCCATGGTCCTTACGGAGTTCCCAGCATCCACTAGGACGTCAGAGAAAATAAGATTTTACTCACCGGTAAATCTATTTCTCGTAGTCCGTAGTGGATGCTGGGCGCCCATCCCAAGTGCGGATTGTCTGCAATACTTGTATATAGTTATTGCCTAACTAAAGGGTTATTGTTGAGCCATCTGTTGAGAGGCTCAGTTATATTTCATACTGTTAACTGGGTATAGTATCACGAGTTATACGGTGTGATTGGTGTGGCTGGTATGAATCTTACCCGGGATTCAAAATCCTTCCTTATTGTGTCAGCTCTTCCGGGCACAGTATCCTAACTGAGGTCTAGAGGAGGGGCATAGAGGGAGGAGCCAGTGCACACCAGATAGTACCTAATCTTTCTTTTAGAGTGCCCAGTCTCCTGCGGAGCCCGTCTATTCCCCATGGTCCTTACGGAGTTCCCAGCATCCACTACGGACTACGAGAAATAGATTTACCGGTGAGTAAAATCTTATTTTTGCAGAGTTACTGTATATAGGCACACACAAGCAGATTACTCTATGAACAGCCCAGTTATGTAACCAGTGGTGTTGGTTTATTGATAAATAACAGGTACAGCCGTACTCACTGTTACATGTACAAGGATTGTCATGAAGTGGAGCTTCAGCAGAGTGAGGTTTCATACAGCTCACCATCTGATGGGTGTATACTGCAAAAGGGTAGGGATGCTGGGACAGCTTTATAGCAGGTAATAATCAGGTCTTTCATAGGAGCTAATTAGGAGACTTCTGCACATGCTCAGTAGAGATCTCAGTGGCCATCTTGAGATAGGGCATGAAGCCTCCCTGAAGAATAAGAAGACTGGAGTCTGCGCAATAGTGCACTTCTCTTTCAACATAATAATCTTAGTTTTGTGGAGGCAACAGGAGGAGTTAAGATGAGTCATACCAGGGCCGGCTCCAGGCATGTTCGACTAGAGCGGCCGCGCGGGGCGCCACTCTTACAGGGCGCCGCACGCTGCGGCCGCCATATTCCTGCCTGGAGCCAGCCTCTGTTTGTCCCATTCCCGGCCGCTTGTGTGCGCGCTATGCAGCGCGCTGTGCGGCGCCGGCGTCTGACGTTGGACGCCGGCGCCGCGCAGCGTGCATAGCGTGCAGACAGTTTCGATCCTCCGTCCGCGGCCCGCCCGCGCCCACAGCAGTATTCCCGGCTCCCAGCAGCACCGCAGTGTCAGTGACAGGTAAGTTAAAATCTGTCTGGCACTGTGTGGGGCCGTTTATGTTTCTGGCACTGTGGGGGCATTATTTGTCTGGCACTGTGGGGGCATTATTTTTCTGGCACTGTGGGGGCATTATTTTTCTGGCACTGTGGGGGCATATCTGCACTGTGGGGGCATTATTTTTCTGGCACTGTGGGGGCATTATTTTTCTGGCACTGTGGGGGCATTATTTTTCTGGCACTGTGGGGGCATATCTGCACTGTGGGGGCATTATTTTTCTGGCACTGTGGGGGCATATCTGCACTGTGGGGGCATTATTTTTCTGGCACTGTGGGGGCATATCTGCACTGTGGGGGCATTATTTTTCTGGCACTGTGGGGGCATATCTGCACTGTGGGGGCATTATTTTTCTGGCACTGTGGGGGCATATCTGCACTGTGGGGGCATTATTTTTCTGGCACTGTGGGGGCATATCTGCACTGTGGGGGCATTATTTTTCTGGCACTGTGGGGGCATATCTGCACTGTGGGGGCATTATTTTTCTGGCACTGTGGGGGCATATCTGCACTGTGGGGGCATTATTTTTCTGGCACTGTGGGGGCATTATTTTTCTGGCACTGTGGGGGCATTATTTTTCTGGCACTGTGGGGGCATATCTGCACTGTGGGGGCATTATTTTTCTGGTACTGTGGGGGCATATCTGCACTGTGGGGGCATTATGTTTCTGGCACTGTGGGGGCATTATGTTTCTGGCACTGTGGGGGCATATCTGCACTGTGGGGGCATTTATGTTTCTGGCACTGGGGGCATTTATGTATCTGGCACTGTGGGGGCATATCTGCACTGTGGGGGCTTTTATGTTTTGTGGCACGGCGGGCATTTATTTATCTGGCACTGTGGGGGCATTTATGTTTTGTGGCACTGGGGGCATTTATGTATCTGGCACTTATGTATCTGGCACTGTGGGGTCATTGATGCATCTGGCATTGTGTGGTCATTTATGTATCTGGCATTGTGGGGGCATTTATGTATCTGGCACTGGGGGCATATCTGCACTGTGTGGCCATTTATGTATCTGGCACTGCTGGGGGGCATGTCACATGTAGCTGGCACTGCTGGGGGGTATGTCACGTGTAGCTGGCACTGCTGGCGGGCATGTCACGTGTAGCTGGCACTGCTGGGGGGCATATCATGTAGTGTATCTACTAGGCGTCTGTGGCTAGGCAATGTGTCTATCGTGCGCTGCCCGGTGCAAAGTGTCTATCGTGCGCTGCCTGGCGCAAAGTGTCTATCGTGCTCTGCCTGGCGCAAAGTGTCTAACGTGCTCTGCCTGGCGCAAAGTGTATAGGAGGTTCTACCTGGTGCAAAGTGTATTAGCTGCACTACTATGTGGTGTAATGCGAATTGCCACTATTCTGTGGTCATGCACCTTCCCCACGAAGCAACGCCCCTAAATTTTTGCTGCGCGCCTTCGGCGCGCACTGTCCCTGCTTCAGCATGTGGGTGGAGGAGCACCAAGCATTACAGTATGTACATCATTTTGCCCTCCTTACTTAAAAATGTGCCCTCCTTGTGATCAGCACCCTGCCCTAAAACGTGAACACTATCATGTGTAGCTGGCACTGCTGGGGGTCTATTGTGTGTAGCTGGCACTGCTGCGGGGCATGTCATGTGTAGCTGGCACTGCTGCGGGGCATGTCATGTGTTGCTGGCACTGCTGCGGGGCATGTCATGTGTAGCTGGCACTACACTGGAGACATTGTGTGTAAGGAACACTACTGTGGCTGTTCTGCATAAGGCTGCTAATTGTGTGCATAGAGGGGGTGTGAAAAAATATATTTATTTATAGTTTAATAATATGAAGTTACGAGGCCACACCCACTTTCCCAGGAGGCCACGCCCACTTTTCCCGAAGCGCGCGCGCCGAAGGCGCGCGCATAGGGGTTGGGGGGCGCTTTTACATTTTCTCGCTCAGGGTGCTAGTATGCCTGGAGCCGGCCCTGAGTCATACTGTTATAGGTTATTATTAGGTATAAGTTTACTTAATATACAGATAATGAGATTTTTTTACCTGGAAATCTATCCCAAACAGTTCTGAAAAGTGTTACTGTTTGGTTTACATTTCCTCAGTCACTGTAAAGAGCACTGCTAGTATATTCTAGGCATGGTTATAGAGAACCGTTTATCTGGAAAAAATGATGTGCAGTTCCAAGCATTTGGGTTCATTGATTCCATACCTGTCTCTGACTTTTCTTTTTTTTACTTTTTATTTTATTGACTGAAAATGTAAAATAGAAATACCAAAAGATGAGCATTAATTGTACCATGCAATCTAAACGTTTGACAAAGACATGAAATAATAAATGACCTATTAATGAAGATTATAACATCCCTGCGTTGTGTCTGAAGGTATGACAGCGATGGATGGTGTCCACCCCTGCCTGTGCAGACATACTTACACCAAGGCTCGGATGACGAGCTGGAGGAAGATGATGATCGAGTGCCCACACCACCAGTACGTGGGGTGGCGTCTTCTCCTGCTATCTCTTTTGGACAACAGTCTACAGCAACACTGACCCCATCCCCAAGGGAGGAGATGCAACCCATGCTCCAGGCTCACCTGGACGAGCTGACGAGGGCATACCAATTTGACATTGCAAAACAAGCCTGGTAAGTATCCAAATGGAATCTTTTTGGAAACCTAATGCACTTTTAAATATTTATATATTTTTTTTTTAAGAAAAAAGGAAATTTCCTTCTATAGTCGAAAACTCAAGAAAATGATCAGTCTGTTTTGCAAAGTATTTACTGCTGCACCTTTGTATAATGCCCACATGAACCATCCGGTTCTTATATGTGTGTAGAAATCTGGCTCTGATACTAGCCAGTGCCTCCCCAGCCACTGACCTCACCGCACCTCACTGGTTATAAGAGGCACCTGTGTAGGGAGCTGCATTTGGCTCCCTAAATAAAAAGATGACATATACAGAAATATACCTGCCACATGGGGTTCCCATTATATTACTGACCAGGAGCTGTATACTCCCTAGCATTGTATACGGGTGTGGTTCATCAAATCGACAGTATCTAGGTCGACAATGTTTAGGTCGACCACTGTAGGTCGACAGTCACTAGGTCGACATGGATGGAAGGTCGACAGGGTTTCTAGGTCGACATGTGCTAGGTCGACAGGTCTAAAGGTCGACATGAGGATTTTTTTTTTTGTGTCGCTTTCTTCGTAGAGTGACCGGGATCCCAAATTAGTGCACTGCGTCCCCTTGCATGGTGCCTTCGCTTCGCTCGGCACAGATTGCCGTTCCAATCGTAGTCCACGTGGATCGTTAAGTATGAAAAAATTAAAAAAAAGAAAAAAAAATTTAAAAACTCATGTCGACCTTTAGACCTGTCGACCTAGCACATGTCGACCTAGAAACCCTGTCGACCTTCCATCCATGTCGACCTAGTGACTGTCGACCTACAGTGGTCGACCTAAACATTGTCGACCTAGATACTGTCGATCTTCAGACCGGATCCCTTGTATACACCAACAGGTACAGAGTTCAGACCAATGAGGTTTGTTTGAAAATTCTACATGTTAAGAGATTTAGCTGTGTACCGGGGAAACCTATCAGCGTACAGTTGGAATAAGTTTGTTGGGTTGACCCTATTTAGGTCGACACTCGTTAGGTCGACCACTGTTGGTCGACAGGTACTAGGTCGACACCTGAAAAAAGTCAACATGGTCGTCAGGTCGACATAGAAAAGGTCAATATGGACAAAGGTCGACATGATTTTGTTTTGGGGGGGTTGTGTCGTTTTCTTCGTAAAGTGACCGGAAACCCCAACCAGTGCATCCTGCTTCCCTCGCCATGCTTCGGGCAAGGTGCCTCGCTCCACTACCACTGCACTCGGCACAGGTTACTATTCTCAATCGTAGTCCACGTGGATCGTAGAGTATGAAAATGTTAAAAGAATTTGTGAAAAACTCTTGTTGACCTTCTGATGTGTCAACCTTTGCCACGTCGACCTAATGGACATGTCAACCTTTTCTAGGTGTCAACCTAATGCATGTCGACCAATAGAGGTCGACATAATTACTGTCGATCTCAGTGAAGTTGACCTTAGGACTGTATCATGGCCCTCATTCCGAGTTGATCGCTCGCTAGCTGCTATTATCAGCATTGCACACGCTAGGCCGCCGCCCTCTGGGAGTGTATATTACCTTAGCAGAAGTGCGAACGAAATATTAGCAGAACTGCTACTAAATAATTCCTTGCAGTTTCTGAGTAGCTCCAGACCTACTCCTAGATTGCGATCACCTCAGTCCGTTTAGTTCCTGATTTGATGTCACAAACACGCCCAGCGTTCGGCCAGCCACTCCCCGTTTCTCCAGCCACTCCTGCATTTTTACCTGGCACGCCTGCGTTTTTTAGCACACTCCCTGAAAAGGCTCAGTTACCTCCCAGAAACGCCCCTTTCCTGTCAATCACTCACCGATCAGCAGAGCGACTGAAAAGCGCCGCAAAGACAACAGCAAAACTGCTAATTTTTTAGTTAAATAACTAAGCGCATGCGCGCTGCGTACCATGCACATGCGCAGTTAGCAACAAATCGCAGCATAGCGAAAATCGGCAACGAGCAAACAACTCGGAATGACCACCCATGTACAGTTTTATTGTCCATTTTGGTACAAAACTTTAGGAAGCCCGGTCTTAAATAACTGCACTGTGGCCCTCATTCCGAGTTGTTCGCTCGTTCTTTTTCATCGCATCGCAGCGATTTTCCGCAAACTGCGCATGCGCAATGTTCGCACTGCGACTGCGCCAAGTAAATTTGCTAAGAAGTTTGGTATTTTACTCATGGCATTACAAGGTTTTTTCTTCGTTCTGGTGATCGTTGTGTGATTGACAGGAAGTGGGTGTTTCTGGGCGGAAACTGGCCATTTTATGGGAGTGTGTGAAAAAACGCTGCCGTTTCTGGGAAAAACGCGGGAGTGGCTGAAGAAACGGGGGAGTGTCTGGGCGAACGCTGGGTGTGTTTGTGACATCAAACCAGGAACGACAAGCACTGAACTGATCGCACTGGAAGAGTAAGTCTCGAGCTACTCAGAAACTGCACAGAAAAATCTTTTCGCAATATTGCGAATGCTTCGTTCGCAATTCTGCTAAGCTAAGATACACTCCCAGAGGGCGGCGGCTTAGCGTGTGTAATGCTGCGAAAAGCGGCTAGCAAGCGAACAACTCGGAATGAGGGACTGTGTTCCTATCTCATGTCATCTTTTGCAGCTTAATAGTTTCATTAACCAAATTTATACATGCATGGTTTTTTATTATCATAAATAATTTTGTTTGAAGGGCAGATCAATGAAGGTGACTACTGTATAATTTGATTTATTATATAGAGATACATATACTGAAATTGTTATTAGACTTACAAATCATGGGAATTTGTTGCAATTAAATGGATAATTTATATATATATGTCAAAAAATTGAACCAATAAATCAGGCAGTCAGGTCAAAATACCCTCCTCACTTGTCTGCGATATAGATGGGAGGAAAGGAGTGTTGGCTCAGAATGTAGCTATATTATGGATCATCTGACTGGGATAATTAAAGAGACACTATCATCAAAATATTTTTGTGCTGAATACATTTTTTTCAATAGTGTCTCTAAAAGAGTCCTGTGCAGCAGTCATGTCTTACCTGGTGATAACTTTTGCTCCCTTCACTGACTCATGATGAGTACAGCACAAATCAAGTGTCTATTAGTATTAGAACATGTAGGAAGAAAATGGTGTTAATGAGAAATGTAAGCAAAACTTTTATTAGCACCAGTCGGTGCTGGTCATATGCAGAGTGCACAATTCAAGCTAGCAGTAACTTTGGCCCTCAGCGTTTGCTTCTATTTGTCCCTCATTTTCCGCTGGTACTTATATAGTGTTTGTGAAGCAGGTGGTAACACTTGTGGAGGAAAAGGAGTTTGCAGGGGGATGATTTGGACATAGGGAATAAAATAGAAATACAGAACACCCCCCCCCCCCCCCCCCCCCGTCTCTAATTAAAACAAAGTAACCAGCACTGGTAGAATATTCTAGTTTTGGTTGATATACTTGAATGGGGATGTAGTTATGTGACCAGTGGTCAGGAGAGCACCGGTCACAATACTGACGCCTACATCCCGCCGCCTCAAAATCCCGACAGTCTGCACGCCGACTAACATTGGATGTTCCCACTCGTGGAAACCTGCTCGTCACCGAGCCCGCAGCGTGGCGAGCGCAGTAAGCCCGCAAGGGGCTTTATTGAACTTGCCCCGCCTTGCTAGCGTTCTAATCCCTCGGGATCCCGGCGTCGGTATGGTGACCGCCGGGATCCCAAGCGCCGGTCACTCATACCCAACCACTTGAATTGGGTCCTGATGCTCGCTGTCCCTCTGTTCTAGTGATATAAATACAACTGGAAATACCAATGTTATGCTGCAATTTTGCATAGGTTTACGTTCACATTTGGGGCCCAAAATTGTTTTGTGCTATAATAGAGGCCTTTGGTACATATTGGTTCCCTGAAAGGTGTACAGATAAGGTTTCAGGACAATGGATCACCTAACAGTAAAGAAAAAACTGGTGCGCTTGGTTAAACTGTATTCATATAAGCGTGGAGAGAGATAAAGTGGATAGAGATCAAGTACCAATCAGGCCCTGTCTGTCATTTTACAGGATGGAAGGGGGGGGGGGGGGTCTATGCACTAAGCCTAGGAAAGAGATAAAGTGAATGGAGATAAAGGGTCTATTCATAAAACAGTGAAAAGAGTGGAGAAGTGAGCCTGTGGAGAACTTGCCCATGGCAACCAATCAGCTGCTCCGTACAATTATATAGTATGCAAATTATAAATGTTACTTCAATGCTGATTGGTTGCTATGGGCAACTTCTCCACTGACTCAATTCTCCACAGTTTTAATTGCTTCATGAATAGACCCCAAAGTACCAAACAACCAGTTCCTAACTGTCATTATTTAAACCCAGCCTGTAACATGTGCTAGGAGCTGATTGGCTGGTACTTAATCTCCGCCCACTTTATCTCTCTCCAAGGCTTAGTACATAGACCCCTGTGTTTGAAAAAATGACTGTTAGAAGCTAATTTGTTGATACTTTCTCTCTCTCACTTTATCTGTCTCCAAGCTTTGATAAATCTCCCACTTAGTTTCAAACCTTTGAATAGAGCTGGTATGATCTATAACTACTGATAAAGGATATAATAGAGAAAATAGGGAGCATAGATTCAACTAAAATGGGAAGTCAGTGTCTATTTTCCCCCATTAAGATAACACACATATAAAACATATGCCCTTATTTATCAATGAGTGATAAATTTCACTGTGAGTGATAAATTGCTCCAGCCAACCAGCACCTGTAATTTTTCAAACACAGCCTGTGACATGGAAGTTAAGAGCTGATTGGCTTGTGCAAATTTATCACTCACAATGAAATTTATCACTCATTGATAAATAAGGGCAATAGCACCAACACCTGCAGAAAAAAATAATCTAAGACTTCAACCAGCACAACAATAATATATATCCCTGATGCAGATATAGTCACGTATGCCGCAGGTGAATATTTAGGACTTGTTTTATTATTCCGATAATGAAAGTACTCTTCATTATTACACGGGCAGTAAGAAAAGTTTGCTGCTTCAATATTAGTAAATAATTGAATCATGGCCTCACAATTGAATAATACATAAAACAAAATCCATTTCCTTATAAATATATAACAGCATCATTCTGCCCAGCTAATTTACATGCTCCTGATAATTGGTTACATTGGTCATGTAGAGATGCACTCTTCTGTTGCATTCATTTTTAAACATTGTTTTATTCCTCCCCTTGTAGGCATTTACAGAGCAATAACCAAGCGCCATTAGCTCCGGTACCTCCGATGGGATACGTGTCAGGAGCATTTATATCAGACCTGGAAAAAGATCTACAAGATACCGGAGAAGAAGATAATGAAGATGAAATGACCAGGCCACTCCGAGGCTTAGAACATACGCCAGGTTCTAGCATGGATAATCTGGACAGCTCTGTGACAGGTACTTATATGAATGTGTGTCTGTCTGCAGCTCTGTTTTCTATCTCGTTACTTTGGCGTTCTTAGAGTGTGTTATTACACGTGCCACTTTCCCGTTCTTTGCTATCTTTGCCGTTCAGGGAATCATAGTTTGCATTTCATTTAAAACATCAAGTTAAACTCGGTTTTTGAAAATATGTTTGATTTGCTGCAAGAAAAAGACAAGAACCTTCATGCATTTCAAAAAAAGAAATGTTAAGACTTAAAAGAAATCTTTCATCAGTAGATAATTCTACAGGGAAGGCAAGTCTGTGACATGCCATTCAGAAACTTCACACAGGAAACTTAGAAATAGTTTTCATTTTTAATTAGGAAATAATCTTATTCTCTTTGTTAAATGATCAGACAGACATGTCTGTGCTTACACTTATCATGTCATTTTATTTTATTCACATCAAATTTAGGGTAGTTTTAGAAAAGGGTGACTAATGTCTAATAAGATGTTTTCCACAGCTTACAAAGCCTATAACACTATCAATATTATTTCAATACTGTAGATGCATTTTACATCTATGCTCGATTATTACTGCCTTACAAGCTACATCATATATGCGAAGTCTAGTATAAATAGGGCTGTGTGCTGAATTTTTGAGAGTTTATGGGAGTGAGCATTGCACCCTCGATGAATGCACGTAGATGTACAAAGCAACAAATTGTGGCATTAAGCAGCGGTGGAGGGGGGGGGAGGGGGGGTGATCAAGCAAAACTCCCTGTGCACTTTCCACCTCCCCGCTGGGATTTCCGTGACAGGAGCTTAGAAAGGTAAGTGGTTATAGTATATACTATAATTGCTCAACCCTTGCTGCCAATACCGATCTGGGTGTGGAGTAGGCAGTTTTCATTCCTCAATCGTTTCACTCAGTGGTTCAATCCAGACAATCCCTCATTTTAAGGCTAATCATGTAGCAATTAGATCATGTGACATTTATGGTTTACCAAAGTGAGCAGTAATGAATGCTGTTGGGTTGTTTATGCCCTAAGAAACATCTTTCCCATACTCTCAGGGTTCCACCATTTTTCTAACAGCCCCAGACAAAAGGTGGGTGGGGCTTGAGTAGAAGGACCATTCATAACTGCTGCTATCTCAATTTGATTCTCTGGATAGGTGTTCTAATGTACAGTAGGTTAGCAGTCTCTGTATACAAATAGTATGTGGGTCTTCCCTAGCTGGATGATGTAGGATAGCAGAATAGTATACCTTGTAATCCTGAGGTTTGAAAGCAGCACAGCGTGGGTGATGTAGTAGACACTAGAGCACCCAATAAATGCCTAGCTGCAGAGCCAGACCCTGGCAGCCATTGTTCATACTACTATGGTCTTGAGTTTTATTCAGTTAGATAAAAAAAATGAGGATGATTGAGCAAATCCAACTTCTTGGGAAATCACAATTCTAGTCTATGATCCGAAAAAGAGCCGTATTGAGGAGAGATGTGCAGAATGTAACCACAAAACTCATACATTAAGAAACTGAGAACTAATGCAGAGTACCATCTTTATAAAACAGTCCGCTGCATTGTCGCCAGTTACTGTTACTAAGGCAGCTCTTTATTCTCTTCCACTACTATTCTTCCTGTAACAATTGGGTGGAGGTTCCACCCTTGTAATCCGTATCAGAGGCCACTGTGTGTGCGACCATGCAGAGTACAGTAGATATGTGCCATGTACTGTGCTATGGACTAGAGATGTGCTTGAAGGAATAAAATTATCGGATGGCAATATCATTCCCATCATGGGAGGTGTGAATAAATCCCTTCTTCAAATTCCTGTTCTAGGGTCTCTCCTTGTTTACACTGTGGGGATAGACCCTTAAGCTGGGGCCACACATAGCGGACAAGCAAGCGGGTCCCGTTCAGCAGCACCCGCTTGACCGCAAGGAGACTGCACATGGGCGCCCAGCGTGCATGCTGCATTTGGGCCGGATGACAGGACGGCGGGATTTCAATGAGAACACATACGTACAGATGGAGCCTCGCTCATCTAGGCGTCTTTGTTGCACCTAGGTGCACCAAGGTTTATTAGCATAAGTCTTTCATCTATTGTCCTCAGCTGCAATACAATACAGAGAACAATACAGCAGGGGAATAAGTCACTACCGCAGGGGATTAAGTCCGACAGCACTGGCTCAGTTAATTCTATTAAAGGGATAGATGAGCAGGGCTCCATCTGTACATTTGGCTGTGTGGTCCATTGAAATCCTGTGTGTCACTGGCCGGATCCTGTTCTGCGTGATCCTGCAGAACAGGATCCGTGTGCACACAAACCTCCCTCCCGGCTATGTGTGGCCCCAGCCTTAGAGAAATGCCATGCATTGGAGGTTGTAAGATTTATGCCAACCCATATACTGTATATACATTTTTAATACTTCCAGAGCCATTTGTTGTCAATTGTCTAATAACTGTAATCATTTATTTGTACCTAATTTTTTTAGCACATTTCCCTTTAACGTTCCAGAATGAGAAATATAAGATACTTACCATCTGTGTCTGCCCTCCATATTCACTGCCCAATCTAAGGAAAGCTTTAGCTTCCTCTATGCCATGTGGATGCCTGTTGCTGTGTACCAAAAGATTTGCAAGCTGGCTTCTATTAAATGAACCATACCTGTATACAGTATACTATATATATATATTTATATATATATATATATATATATATATATATACATATATATACATACATACTGAATATGCATAGTTCCATTTCCTTGTATGCAAGGAAGTTGAATATATCCTTGTATAGTCTCAGAATAAATTTATTTTTTCATAAAACAAATATAATGCATTCATAGACATAACACCCTGTCTATCTTGAATTGTTAGATACAGCATCACGGAGACTGTATCTAATAGTTGCCTGATTATGCTGAAATCCAACAGCATGCTTTCTCCATGGATGATCCTCTCTGTAGGGGATGTAGTTGTGTGACCGGTGGTCAGGAGACCGTCAATCACAATACCGACGCCAGGATCCCGCCCCCTAACAATCGCGATAATCGGCATGCCGACTAACTCTGAAACCTTTACTCTTCTTATAGCTTCTCATATGTACTCGGCAGTAAAGTAGAGACTTTAAAGCAGAACTCTTGGGTTATGTGGAGGAATCACCCTCCTTCCTGATCCCCTCAGTAGAGCCCTGGGAACTGCATGTTGAGTAAGAGTCCAATAATTGTGAATAAGAATTGGGCGTGTGGGAGGCATGGTGACATGATTTGCATCATGCTTTGTAACTCAACACTTGGTCCAGTAACATCGCTGGGCAGGATCCAGGAGGATGGTCTGCTCTCCTGGATGTCCAGGAGATCTCCCTGTATTTTAGTTGTCTTCCAGACATTTTGGGAGAGTACTCAAGTATGCCTTAAAAAGTCCACTGATTGTTTGTTTTGAGAACAACTTTATTTCCTCCCTTTCTTATTAATCTTATCCTTCTTCTAACTAGTACAGAACAAACTGCATAATTTGCCAGATTATTGCTGATATATTTCCAGTGGCAAACGCAGGATTTGCATGGGGGGGGTTTCCAGAACTGGATGGAGCCAATCACGGCGGTGGGGACTGAGGTGACCCAGTATATGCTGGGTCCGTAAAACTAGCGTGTCATTGTGTGTGTGTGTATATATATATATATATATATATATATATATATATATATATATACATATCTACACATATATATACTGTATATATATATATATATATATATATACACACACATACATATACACATATACATAGCATATTAAACATGAATACATATATATATATATATATATACACATACAGTACACGTATATATACACATGTATATATATCATATGTGTGTGTGTGTTTATATGTATGTATGTATATACATGTGTATATATGTATGCACATGGATATATATGTACTATAATTAAAATAAAGTAAACTTTTATTGCATTTACAAGTGCCACCAGGAAGACAGCAGGCTGCAGAGGACACTAGACAGCCATTAATAATACTCATGCAGCTAAAAAAAAAAAATTCAATCTCAGATTGCATTTTCAAACTCGTATTACATTTCTTTATTTGTTTTAGAAACTAATAATGTTTGTGGTATATTCATGGCTATGGTTTTCATTCGTTTCTTGGCAGATATTATTTTCCATTAATTACCAGGTTACGACCATAATTTGCTGCATTTAAAATGTTTAATGTGAAGATGTAAATAATAATTGAAAACTTCAGAATATTACTACTCAGATTAGCTACAGAATTGACATACTCTTAAAGGGGTGTGGTATGCAAGGTCGACCACACTTTGGTCGACAGTGTCTAGGTCGAGCACTATTGGTCGACAATAACTAGGTCGACATGGTTTCTAGGTCGACAAGGACTCTAGGTCGACATGTATTAGGTCGACATGAGTTTTTGCCCTTTTTTTGGTGTTGTTTTCTCCGTACAGTGACCGGGATCCCCAATTAGTGCACTGTGTCCCCTCACGTTCGGGCAAGGTGCCTCGCTGCACTCGGCACAGGTTACCGTTCCCAATTGTAGTCCACATGGGGGGTGATTCCAAGTTGATCGCAGCAGGAATTTTGTTAGCAGTTGGGCAAAACCATGTGCACTGCAATGGAGGCAGATATAACATGTGCAGAGAGAGTTAGATTTGGGTGGGTTATTTTGTTTCTGTGCAGGGTAAATACTGGCTGCTTTATTTTTACACTGCAATTTAGATTGCAGATTGAACACACCACACCCAAATCTAACTCTCTCTGCACATGTTAAATCTGCCTCCCCTGCAGTGCACATGGTTTTGCCCAACTGCTAACAAAATTCCTGCTGCAATCAACTTGGAATTACCCCCATGGATCGTAAAGTTCAAAAAAATTAATAAAAAAAACCCCAAAACCTCATGTCGACCTTTTGTCATGTCGACCTAGAACATATCGACCTAGAGTCCCTGTCGACCTAGAAACCATATCTACCTACTAACTGTTGACCAATAGTGGACGACCTGGACAGTGTCAACCTAAGTATTGTCGACCTAGAGACTGGATACCCTCTGAAAGAATATGCTTCTCTGTTCAAGAATCAAAACTCAGGGAAGGTTGTGGGATAAACTTAGCTGTGATTAATGCAGGAAAATTTTATAACATGGATGACTAATTGGAAAGAGGTATGACAGAGTACACTTACACAATACATAGAGACTATACAATGATAGTTTAAGATACAGAACCACCTACTGTCTCTCTCAGGTAGACTCCCCCAAATAGTACTCAGCCTGCAGCTGTTGCTGTACTCCAACACTCCTTCACTACATATGAGTCGTAGTTCATTAAACATTCGTTCAGTGTTTCACTGTTACGCTCATTGGCCTTCAGATAATCTGGAGTCTATTAGCTGTTCAGTTAGGGATCAGTTATTCCTTTCAACTATCCCATTTTGCTCTGGTTTGTATGGAACTGTGTTTTGATGCTCTAAATCTTCTAGTACTAAGAAGTTATTTTATATTCTGTAAATTATCCCTCATTATTACATCAAAATGTAAACTGATTTAGATAAAATGATCTAATCGTCATTGTTTTGTGGGGGAGATTAACAAAGCTTTTAGAGCGATAAAGTGGAGAGAGATAAAGGGGTAGATTTATCAAAGCTTGGAGAGAGATAACGTGGAAGAGATAAAGTATCAACCTACAATTTTTCAAAGACTTCAAAGACTGTAACATGACAGAAGCTATTTGGTTGGTACTTTGGGGGTAATTCTGAGTTGATCGCAGCAGGATTTTTGTTAGCAGTTGGGCAAAACCATGTGCACTGCAGGGGAGGCAGATATAACATGTGCAGAGATAGTTAGATTTGGGTGGGTTATTTTGTTTCTGTGCAGGGTAAATACTGGCTGCTTTATTTTACACTGCAATTTAGATTGTACACACCATACCCAAATCTAACTCTCTCTGCACATGTTATATCTGCCTCCCCTGCAGTGCACATGGTTTTGCCCAACTGCTAACAAAGATCCTGCTGCGATCAACTCAGAATTACCCCCTTTATTTGAACGCACTTTATCTCTCTGCAAGCTTTGATAAATCTCCCCAAGAGTCCTGTAATTTGGCAACACTTTGTCCTTCATTAGATAAGTGACTGCATATCTTTTGGCTTTATCTCTTGTGTAACAATTGTTGCTGGACAAGCTGATAGCATGACATAATTTGACAAGGCCCACTTTTACAGTTCCCGTATGCTTTCCATGCATCTGTGCAATATGAATGCAATTACAGTATCATGACTTGGCTTCACCTGTTGTGGAGTGGAGATAATTGAGGACCTCAGTGGACCTTTTTTTTTCTGAAGAATGATCATTGGAAGCTACATCATTGCATATTGCTGCACATGGTTTATGGACAAGGACCTTGGCCCTCATTCCGAGTTGTTCGCTCGGTAAAAATCTTCGCATCGCAGCGATTTTCCGCTTAATGCGCATGCGCAATGTCCGCACTGCGACTGCGCCAAGTAAATTTGCTATGCAGTTAGGAATTTTACTCACGGCTTTTTCATCGGTCTGGCGATCGTAATGTGATTGACAGGAAATGGGTGTTACTGGGCGGAAACAGGCCGTTTTATGGGCGTGTGGGAAAAAACGCTACCGTTTCCGGAAAAAACGCAGGAGTGGCTGGAGAAACGGGGGAGTGTCTGGGCGAACGCTGGGGGTGTTTGTGACGTCAAACCAGGAACGACAAGCACTGAACTGATCGCAGATGCCGAGTAAGTCTGAAGCTACTCAGAAACTGCTACGAGGTGTGTAATCGCAATATTGCGAATACATCGTTCGCAATTTTAAGATGCTAAGATTCACTCCCAGTAGGCGGCGGCTTAGCATGAGCAAATCTGCTAAAATCCGCTTGCGAGCTAACAACTCGGAATGAGGGCCTTTATTCAGTAAGGATTGCAGTTTCTGCTAAAAAAAACAGTTGCTGCGAACAAATAGTTGCCACCTAGAAATAGAGAAAAAACATTGCAATGGGGGTCATTCCGACCCGTTCGCACGCAGCGGTTCTGCGCTGCGAACGGGTCGGGACTGCGGCTGCATGGCGCACGCGCGTTGTTGCCTGGTGACGGTCATCATCTGGCAGCGACGACGCTACTGCAGAAGTGATCGCAGCGGCAATCGCATGAAGACTGACAGGCGGGAGGCGTCCCGGGGCGTTAACTGACCGTTTTCAAGGCGTGGTGAGGCGAACGCAGGCGGATCCAGGCATTTGGAGGATGGATGTCTGACGTCAATCCCTGGACCTTCGTCGCTGGATCCGTCGCACAGGGGGGATAATTCTGAGTTGATCGCAGCAGCAAGTTTGTTAGCAATTGGGAAAAACCATGTGCACTGCAGGGGGGGGGGGGGGCAGATATAACATTTACAGAGAGAGTTAGATTTGGGTGGGTTATTTTGTTTCTGTGCAGGGTAAATAATGGCTGCTTTATATTTACACTGCAATTTAGATTTCAGTTTGAACACACCCCACCCAAATCTAACTCTCTCTGCACATGTTACATCTGCCCCACCTGCAGTGCACATGGTTTTGCCCAACTGCTAAAAAAAATTGCTGCTGCGATCAACTCAGAATTAGGCCCTGGGTAAGTAACTCTTACCCTGGTCTTGTTTTGCAGGAAACTTTTTTTAGCATTGCAGGGCTGCACAAGCAATCGCAGCCCTGCTATGCTAAAATACACTACCCCATAGGCGGCGTCAAGTTGATCGCACGAGCAGCAAAAAGTTGCTACGTGCAATCAACTCGGAATGAGGGCCAATATGCGGCTAATCACAAAACCATACGCAATTCCCGGAACATCGATAATTTTTCCTATCTGCGCTAGCAAGGTCCTCCACAATTCTTGCAACACAAGAGGCTGGAAGTGGTCATCGCTGATGCCAGAGACCCTCCTTAAAAATGCCTGGGCATGCCTGTGTTTTTTCAGACACACCCAGAAAATGGCGGGTTTCCGGCCAGAAACGCCGGCTCCCTGTCAGTCAAACAGCGTTTGCATTGTGATCACAATGTCTATGCATTTTCTGTTGCTATTATTACTCACGCATGCGCAGGCGTTCGGTAATCGCAAGTTTTGCAATCCTTACTGAATAAGGCCCTGCATATCATCTCATATACTTTGTGTTTTTGAAGTGGATTTGTGTATTTGGATATCTATGTAATTGGAACTTGACTGAACCCAGGTACCAGTTGAAATGTTTTGTTATATTGCTATTTAGAGAATATTTTGTGGTCCTTCCTTTCACTGGTGGCTGCATAAGTGACTGCTGCGTCTTGGGACTCTTAAGCTCTTTTTAATTTATTGGAAATAATTTGTGTGTTCATCCTCTTTAGCTATGGTTATATTTTTTTGCATTTAAGGCATGGTCTTGTTTGCTAATTGAGTGCTTTTTATAAGGGCCATTCTGGTGACACTATCCATGTTGTGACCCATAGTTTTCACAAAATCTAGTGTTATTCCAGCTTGTTTTTAATATATGGACAATATGTTACAGGTGGACGGTGGACTGCAAAGACGTATAGCTACCATGTGGTTACAATGTATGGCTACCATGTGCTTACACTCAACGGCTTCACTAGGGGGGTGCGGACCACATCCCCTGTCACCATTACAGTGGGTGACACCAAAATGCTGGTCCCTCCTTAGTGACACAGTGATGGGTGCTGCTTTGTGACATTATCAGTCAGCGCCCCGCTCCTGAGAATGAGGAGGAACCGGCAGAGCAGGCAGAGCCTTCGGGGGCAGCAAAGCATCTCTAGGAATGCAGGGCACACCCCCATAGGGATGTAAATGGGGGTTTCCCACAAGGCTACGCCCCCTTCCCATGAGGCCATGCACCCTTTTCGACCCTGATGCCGCCACTGCTTACACCCATTGATCTGACGTATGCTTACTGTCTCTGGCTATCCATTTATATGCTTTGGCATGTGCTTCCACAGTAAATTTACCAAGATGGGAGTTCTATTTAAGATGGGATGTTGCCCATAGCAACCAATCAGATTCTACTTCTCATTTATCTAGCACCCTCTAGAATATAATACCTGGAATATGATTGGTTGTTATGGGCAACATCCCATCTTAAATAAAACTCCCATCTTAGTAAATTTACCCCCTTGCTTCCACTCACTAGCCTTAAACAGAATTGTAGAACTTAGCAGTCAATTACCAGACTGAGGATCATGAATGAGGCCATTAACACATTCTACAGGAAGAGTTCACTTTGCTTAGTGGGAGTATGTCATCAATACTGATAAGAGGTACTGTAGCAAAACAAAATGAACTCAGACATGTTCACTGACAAGGAAATCCCCATCAGACACTTATGACGTCAGAGAGGTCAGTCAGACATACTGTTATCATACTTATTAATCTGCAGAAATGTAGGTTGCAAAACCACATGGGAAATTAAATAAAAAATAAAAAAAAACCCTCACAACTGAAAGAAGAAAAATGCAATAAATACATTTTAGATGTCATTCTTTGGCTGTTAATATCTCAATTAATTTAGTCAATATAGTTACATAATTGTTTTATTCTTTGAGCAATGGAAGAGATTGCATTTATTAAGGAAAACGTGATTTGTGAATCAAGTGTGTGTCTTGAAACTGAAGAACTGATATTTTTTGGAATCTCATAAAAATGGTAATGCAACAATTAGCCAAGTCACATTCTAAAACACAGACTTTTGTGTAATGGATCCAGTAATACACATTAATCAGCAGAAGATGGGTTTAGCATAAAAAGACATGTAAATGAATTGATGACTGACCATAAATTAATTTTAGATGTTCTAGGAAGACACTGCTAGATGCCACTTTATCCTAGCAGTTTATTGCTCAGTAACATTTCAGCAACTACTTAATGTTCTGTGTGCATTTCTTTTCAACAGCTTAAATGTCTTGATACATATTTCAAAGCATACAAAGCCCAAAGTACAAACCATGTAAACAAAAATAAATATTTCAAAATGGCATAAATTAAATTTTCAACACATATTTAAAAATACATTTATTTCCCAACAGTTTGCATAGGAATATATAAATTGCACAAATCAGTTGGTATAGCTCATATGTTACAAAGCATATACTGTAAGAAGTATAGAAGTTTAGCCGCTGATAAATATTTGGTCATGCTCTATAATTTTATGTAGGTAAAGCATAATGTTGTGTTGCTCATCATAAATATAAAGGGATATATTCACTAATTGTTGATTTCTATAGATTTTTTTTTTACCATCAATCTTAGTCGATGTTTGATTTTCAGGGCTTAACCAAACATTTCATAAGATTTAAAAATGAATATATATACCATGTTATAAAAAAAATATGTTAGTAAATGTGTTTTAGTCCTGAAACCCAACATCGATTTATATCAATTTTCATCAATAAATATCTATGTAAATCAACCTTTAGTAAATATATCCTACTAGGTGATTCATCGCGCCCCACGGGCGCTCTTCACACCGTCGTAAGGGGCTACGCCCCCTTAACCCTTGCACGCCCTTGTGGTGTGCAATATTTGTATTATATGGAGTATTATCTCCAATAATAATTGTGTGAGTGGTTAAATATTGCACGGACAAAGGGCCTGCGATAGTTAAGGGACCGTTGCCCCTTGCAACGGCGTGAACAGCGCACGCAGGGCCTGATAAATCACCTAGTAGGAGCTGTGGTTGGGGGAGTGGCGGGTGCGGAGGAGACGGGGAGAGGTGGTTGCGGGGGTGCCGCAGGTGGGGGAGGGGCAGGTGTGGTGGTGTGGCGGGTGGGGGAGGGGTGGGTGCGGGGGTGCTGCGGGTGGGGGTCCGGAGCCACCACGGGTGGTGGAGGGGTGTGTGTGGAGGTGCCGCGGATGGGGCCCGGAGCTACTGCGAGTAGGGGAGGGGTGGGTAATGCTTCTGGAATAATGCTCCTGGAAGCAGCTAAGCTGCTGTCCTCCCTTTGGCAGTGGCTCTCCCGGAGACTTGCACAGCAGCAAAGCAGCCCTTCACTATTGTTAGTGCCGCTGTCCCAACGAGCCGCATTACATGGAAGAAGATGCACTCAATAAACTACAGCTCCCAGTAGGCCTTAGCGCCGGAATGCTTTGGCGCTAAGGGCTGCTGGGAGGTGTAGTTTATTTAGTGCGTCTACTTCCCTGCAATGCAGCGCGTTGGGACACCGGCGCTAACAATAGTGACTGGCTGACAGAACTGACTGACTGGCTGAATCAATGTAAAAGGTGAGAGTGCTGTGCAGTGTCAGTGACACTGCACACCCACTACACTGCACAGCACTGTCACCTTTTACATTGATTCAGCATCCAGACATTACCCTCCACGATATCACCCACTCTATCCGTTACATTAGCCATCTGGGCTTCCAGGCCGGAAGCCCAGGTGCTGTGTTGCGGAGTCAGGGCCTCTGGGGATATGAGCGTGGCGTGGAGGCACTTCTGTGACATCACGCGCAGAGCAGGCTCCGGGGCTCAGAGAGTATGCGGCGCAGGGAGGGCTATGAAAGCCTTCCGCTGCGCCGCTTTCATATACATCTATGCTGGTGTCCGCAGCAGCTTTTGTTCCACCTGCGCCGCGGCTAGGGAGTGGGGATTGTTGATGCCGGAGGGGGCAGGCGGACTGGCAGCAGGACATAGGGTGTCATTCAGACACATTCGCACGCTGCTGTTTATCGTATCTGTGCAAACAGATCAGTTCTGCGCAAGTACGGCGGCCGCAATGCACAGGCGCGTAGTTGCCCAGCTGCGGGTGGGGGTCCGGCGCTGCGCAATGACTAGAAAAATGAAGAAAGCGATCACTGCCGCGATCGCAAGAAGATTGACAGAAGAAAGGCGTTCCGGGGCTTCAACTGACCGTTTTCTGGGAGTGGTGCGGTGAACGCAGGCGTGTCCAGGTATTTGCAGGGCGGGTGTCTGACGTCAGTTCCAGGACAGGCTGAAGACATCACAGCGGGTAAGTAACTCCAGAAACGGCACAAAATGTTTTTGCATTGCTCGGCTGCACAAGGGTTCGCAGCCTTGCTATGCAAAAAAACCCTCCCCCATAGGCGGCGTCTAGTTGATCGCACGGGCAGCAAAAAGTTGCTACGTGTGATCAACTCAGAATGACCCCCATAGGACGCTGCAGTAAAAGGATTTCTCTGACGTCCTAGTGGATGCTGGGGACTCCGTCAGGACCATGGGGATTAGCGGCTCCGCAGGAGACAGGGCACAAAAATAAAGCTTTAGGATCAGGTGGTGTGCACTGGCTCCTCCCCCTATGACCCTCCTCCAAGCCTCAGTTAGGTTTTTGTGCCCGTCCGAGCAGGGTGCAATCTAGGTGGCTCTCCTAAAGAGCTGCTTAGAAAAAGTTTTTAGGTTTTTTATTTTCAGTGAGTCCTGCTGGCAACAGGCTCACTGCATCGAGGGACTTAGGGGAGAGAAGTGAACTCACCTGCGTGCAGGATGGATTGGCTTCTTAGGCTACTGGACACCATTAGCTCCAGAGGGAGTCGGAACACAGGTCTCACCCTGGGGTTCGTCCCGGAGCCGCGCCGCCGACCCCCCTTGCAGATGCCGAAGATGGAAGAGGTCCAGAAGCAGGCGGCAGAAGACTTTTCAGTCTTCCTGAGGTAGCGCACAGCACTGCAGCTGTGCGCCATTGTTGTCAGCACACTTCACACAGCGGTCACGGAGGGTGCAGGGCGCTGGGGGGGCGCCCTGGGCAGCAATGTATAATACCTTTTTATGGCTAAAAATACATCACATATAGCCCTTGAGGCTATATGGATGTATTTAACCCCTGCCAGATCTCACAAACTCCGGAGAAGAGCCCGCCGAAATAGGGGGCGGGGCTTATTCTCCTCAGCGCACAGCGCCATTTTCCTGCTCAGCTCCGCTGTGAGGAAGGCTCCCAGGACTCTCCCCTGCACTGCACTACAGAAACAGGGTAAAACAGAGAGGGGGGGCACTTTTTTTGGCGATATTACTATATTTAAGCTGCTATAAGGATACAACACTTATATAGGGTTGTTCCCATATATATTATAGCGCTTGGGTGTGTGCTGGCAAACTCTCCCTCTGTCTCCCCAAAGGGCTAGTGGGGTCCTGTCTTCAATAGAGCATTCCCTGTGTGTCTGCTGTGTGTCGGTACGTGTGTGTCGACATGTATGAGGACGATGTTGGTGTGGAGGCAGAGCAATTGCCGGTAATGGTGATGTCACCCCCTAGGGAGTCGACACCGGAATGGATGGCTTTGTTTATGGAATTACGTGATAATGTCAGCACATTACAAAAATCAGTTGACGACATGAGACGGCCGTCAAACCAGTTAGTACCTGCCCAGGCGTCTCAAACACCGTCAGGGGCTGTAAAACGCCCTTTACCTCAGTCGGTCGATACAGACCCAGACACGGACACTGAATCTAGTGTCGACGGTGAAGAAACAAACGTATTTTCCAGTAGGGCCACACGTTATATGATCACGGCAATGAAGGAGGCTTTGCATATCTCTGATACTACAAGTACCACAAAAAGGGGTATTATGTGGGGGGTAAAAAAACTACCTGTAGTTTTTCCTGAATCAGAGGAATTGAATGATGTATGTGATGAAGCGTGGGTTAACCCTGATAGAAAAGGGCTAATTTCAAAAAAGTTATTGGCATTATACCCTTTCCCGCCAGAGGTTAGGGCGCGCTGGGAAACACCCCCTAAGGTGGATAAGGCGCTCACACGCTTATCAAAACAAGTGGCGTTACCGTCTCCTGATACGGCCGCCCTCAAGGATCCAGCTGATAGGAGGCTGGAAACTACCCTAAAAAGTATATACACACATACTGGTGTTATACTGCGACCAGCCATCGCCTCAGCCTGGATGTGCAGTGCTGGGGTGGTCTGGTCGGATTCCCTGACTGAAAATATTGATACCCTGGATAGGGACAGTATTTTACAGACTTTAGAGCAATTAAAGGATGCTTTTCTTTATATGCGAGATGCTCAGAGGGATATTTGCACTCTGGCATCGAGAGTAAGTGCGATGTCCATATCTGCCAGAAGAAGTTTATGGACACGACAGTGGTCAGGTGATGCGGATTCCAAACGGCATATGGAAGTATTGCCGTATAAAGGGGAGGAATTATTTGGCGTCGGTCTATCGGATCTGGTGGCCACGGCAACGGCCGGGAAATCCACCTTTTTACCTCAGACCCCCTCCCAACAGAAAAAGACACCGTCTTTTCAGCCGCAGTCCTTTCGGTCCTATAAGAACAAGCGGGCAAAAGGACAGTCATATCTGCCCCGAGGCAGTGGAAAGGGTAAGAGAGGGCAGCAAGCAGCTCCTTTCCAGGAACAGAAGCCCTCCGCGGTTCTGCAAAGCCCTCAGCATGACGCTGGGGCTTTACAAGCGGACTCAGGAACGGTGGGGGGTCGACTCAAGAATTTCAGCGCGCAGTGGGCTTGCTCACAGGTGGACCCCTGGATCCTGCAGGTAGTATCTCAGGGTTACAGGTTGGAATTCGAGAAGTCTCCCCCTCGCCAGTTCCTAAAGTCTGCTTTGCCAACGTCTCCCTCAGACAGGGCGACGGTATTGGAAGCCATTCACAAGCTGTTTTCTCAGCAGGTGATAGTCAAGGTACCCCTCCTACAACAGGGAAAGGGGTATTACTCCACGCTATTTGTGGTACCGAAGCCGGACGGCTCGGTAAGACCTATTCTAAATCTGAAATCTTTGAACCTGTACATACAAAAATTCAAGTTCAAGATGGAATCACTCAGAGCAGTGATAGCGAATCTGGAAGAAGGGGACTTTATGGTGTCCCTGGACATAAAAGATGCTTACCTGCATGTCCCAATTTGCCCTTTACATCAAGGGTACCTCAGGTTCGTGGTGCAAAACTGTCATTATCAGTTTCAGACGCTGCCGTTTGGATTGTCCACGGCACCTCGGGTCTTTACCAAGGTAATGGCCGAAATGATGATTCTTCTGCGAAGAAGAGGCGTATTAATTATCCCTTACTTGGACGATCTCCTGATAAGGGCAAGGTCCAGAGAACAGCTGGAGGACGGAGTAGCACTAACCCAAGTAGTGCTGCAACAACACGGGTGGATTCTGAATTTTCCAAAATCTCAGTTGACCCCGACAACACGTCTGCTGTTCCTGGGAATGATTCTGGACACGGTTCAGAAAAAGGTGTTTCTTCCGGAGGAGAAAGCCAAGGAGTTATCCGAACTTGTCAGGAACCTCCTAAAACCAGGAAAAGTGTCTGTGCATCAATGCACAAGAGTCCTGGGAAAGATGGTGGCTTCTTACGAAGCAATCCCATTCGGCAGATTCCACGCACGAACTTTTCAGTGGGATCTGCTGGACAAATGGTCCGGATCGCATCTGCAGATGCATCAGCGGATAACCTTATTGCCACGGACAAGGGTGTCTCTTCTGTGGTGGTTGCAGAGTGCTCATCTGTTAGAAGGCCGCAGATTCGGCATACAGGACTGGGTCCTGGTGACCACGGATGCCAGTCTGAGAGGCTGGGGAGCGGTCACACAGGGAAGAAACTTCCAGGGAGTATGGTCAAGCCTGGAGATGTCTCTTCACATAAATATACTGGAGCTAAGAGCGATTTACAATGCTCTAAGCCTGGCAAAACCCCTGCTTCAGGGTCAGCCGGTGTTGATCCAGTCGGACAACATCACGGCAGTCGCCCACGTAAACAGACAGGGCGGCACAAGAAGCAGGAGAGCAATGACAGAAGCTGCAAGGATTCTTCGCTGGGCGGAAGATCATGTGATAGCACTGTCAGCAGTGTTCATTCCGGGAGTGGACAACTGGGAAGCAGACTTCCTCAGCAGACACGATCTACACCCGGGAGAGTGGGGACTTCATCCAGAAGTCTTCCACATGATTGTGAACCGTTGGGAAAAACCAAAGGTGGATATGATGGCGTCTCGCCTCAACAAAAAACTGGACAGGTATTGCGCCAGGTCAAGAGACCCTCAGGCAATAGCTGTGGACGCTCTGGTAACACCGTGGGTGTTCCAGTCAGTGTATGTGTTTCCTCCTCTGCCTCTCATACCCAAAGTACTGAGAATTATACGGCAAAGGGGAGTAAGAACGATACTCGTGGCTCCGGATTGACCAAGAAGAACTTGGTACCCGGAACTTCAGGAGATGCTCATGGAAAATCCGTGGCCTCTACCTCTAAGGCGGGACCTGATTCAGCAGGGACCGTGTCTATTCCAAGACTTACCGCGGCTGCGTTTGACGGCGTGGCGGTTGAACGCCGAATTCTAAGGGAAAAAGGCATTCCGGAAGAGGTCATTCCTACACTGGTTAAAGCCAGGAAGGAGGTGACTGCACAACATTATCACCGCATTTGGAGAAAATATGTTGCGTGGTGTGAGGCCAGGAAGGTCCCCACGGAGGAATTTCAACTGGGTCGATTCCTGCATTTCCTACAAACAGGATTGTCTATGGGCCTCAAATTGGGGTCCATTAAGGTTCAAATTTCGGCCCTGTCGATTTTCTTCCAGAAAGAATTGGCTTCAGTTCCTGAAGTCCAGACTTTTGTTAAAGGAGTACTACATATACAGCCCCCGGTGGTGCCCCCTGTGGCTCCGTGGGACCTTAATGTAGTTTTGGATTTTCTCAAATCCCATTGGTTTGAGCCACTCAAATCGGTGGATTTGAAATATCTTACGTGGAAAGTAACCATGCTACTGGCCCTGGCTTCAGCCAGGAGAGTATCAGAATTGGCGGCTTTATCGTATAAAAGCCCATATCTGATTTTCCATTCGGACAGGGCAGAACTGCGGACGCATCCTCATTTTCTGCCTAAGGTGGTGTCAGCGTTTCATCTGAACCAGCCTATTGTGGTGCCTGCGGCTACTAGCGATTTGGAGGATTCCAAGTTGCTGGACGTTGTCCGGGCATTGAGAATATATATTTCAAGGACGGCTGGAGTCAGAAAATCTGACTCGCTGTTTATACTATATGCACCCAACAAGCTGGGTGCTCCTGCTTCTAAGCAGACGATTGCTCGTTGGATTTGTAGCACAATTCAACTTGCACATTCTGTGGCAGGCCTGCCACAGCCTAAATCTGTCAAGGCCCATTCCACAAGGAAGGTGGGCTCATCCTGGGCGGCTGCCCGAGGGGTCTCGGCATTGCAACTCTGCCGAGCAGCTACGTGGTCGGGGGAGAACACGTTTGTAAAATTTTACAAATTTGATACCCTGGCTAAAGAGGACCTGGAGTTCTCTCATTCGGTGCTGCAGAGTCATCCGCACTCTCCCGCCCGTTTGGGAGCTTTGGTATAATCCCCATGGTCCTGACGGAGAGTCCCCAGCATCCACTAGGACGTCAGAGAAAATAAGATTTTACTTACCGATAAATCTATTTCTCGTAGTCCGTAGTGGATGCTGGGCGCCCATCCCAAGTGCGGATTGTCTGCAATACTTGTACATAGTTATTGTTACAAAAAAATCGGGTTGTTATTGTTGTGAGCCGTCTGTTCAGAGGCTCCTACGTTTGTCATACTGTTAACTGGGTTCAGATCACAAGTTGTACGGTGTGATTGGTGTGGCTGGTATGAGTCTTACCCGGGATTCAAAATCCTTCCTTATTGTGTACGCTCGTCCGGGCACAGTATCCTAACTGAGGCTTGGAGGAGGGTCATAGGGGGAGGAGCCAGTGCACACCACCTGATCCTAAAGCTTTATTTTTGTGCCCTGTCTCCTGCGGAGCCGCTAATCCCCATGGTCCTGACGGAGTCCCCAGCATCCACTACGGACTACGAGAAATAGATTTATCGGTAAGTAAAATCTTATTTTTTTGTTTTCCCTATCTACATCGCAGAGACTTGCTGCAGATGCAGTGGCAGACCCTCCAGCTGTACCTTTTTGGCAGGTACAGTGCCTTTTTTTATGGTCAGTACCTATTTTTGGCTCTCCAAACTTCCATTGAAAGTATAGGAAAAGGGGCGTGGCATGTCACTGTACCCTTGGTCACGCCCCCTTTTTGCATTTGTATTGATTTTTATGTGTAAATTGTTGGAGGGTATGTTGCTGCAGATGCAGAGGGCGTATTTCGGGGTGTGGACCTGAAGTTGCAGCTCCATCAGCCCCACTATTAATCCTGCTCCGTGAACGCACAGCAGCCAAAGGGCGGAACTTCCCATTGGATGTAACCTGTGTGGGAGGGCGTTTCTCACCCAATCAGCTGTGGGCTGGGTGTGAAAGACCTGCTGCTAACCCAATGAGAGCTCCCAGAGTTATCCACACAGTCACAGAGCGATAGATCTGGGCAATTTTATAGGAGATAGTCTCATTTCAAAATACTTTTCATTGCTAGAAATTGAATTATTTAAGTATTTTCCTAATTTTTTCACAGCCAATAAATAGTTTTTGTAACTTTTCTGATTATTTGCAATACAATGTTTTATAGGATAAATGAATCAGGAAAACAAAGTGTTTTAAAAAATATATAGTCACAAGCATAACTGCAGTATATAGTCACAAATATAGTACAGTAAGTATAAGAAAATATATATTACGTACCCACACCCACATTACTGGCTTGGCTGCTATCTTGGTATCCACTTTCTAATTTCAAACTATTCTTACTGGAGTTTTTAAAGGTGTTGTCCATTTTAGAAGAGCTCAAAATCCTAATTAGTTCCCAAAATGTAACAACTTAATTTTCAAACTCTGTAGACATTGATAATTGATAATCGTGGCACCAGATAGAACCATCCTGGTTCTTCACTATGGAATGCCTACATCGCTTGAAAAGTCTTCTGGCCAAACTTGAATGTTATTTTAGGTAATAATGAGTGTGATAATGTGGGAACCCCACCTGACCACCTGTGTATGCAGAGTTACCTATGTACATTAACTCCTAGATGCAGTCAGTCTTAGCATGGCAGGAGGTGGCTCTGTGGAAGTGGTGGCCAGACTCTGTCCTCAAGGACTCCTATCAGTTCCTGTTTTCCAAACTATGTGTCAGTTAGCAATGAATGCATCATTGTTCCAGCTAGGAGATCTGGAAAAAGAAGAACTGTAGGGATCTATGAAGACCCTGTCTGGCCACCGCAGGTCTATGGCTTTTGTCAAGATGGGCAGTAGTCTTAAATGGCTGTACTATCAACCTTTTGACAGTGTTCTCAGTAAGGATGTACTTTCCTGATATGATGTTAAAATATGGTTAACAGACAAATGTTTTACAACTCACTAGACCCCTACCTTTATTTTTAGGTTCTATGGTAAATGGATGGGGGTCTGCGTCTGATGAGGATCGTATCTATTCTAGTCGTAGATCTAGTGTAGTTAGCTCTTCTGATGACTCGATATTTATGAACGGCAACTTTGCTCATTCACTGGTTGCAGCAGCTGATAAAGCTGGTTTCACACTCAATGGAACCAGCCTGTCCAGAGCAGGTTTGTAGACTTTGAGCTGGTGCATATGGCATGAGGGACGGCCTTGTTTTCTTGGGCTTTCTTTCCTCTCCATGAAAGTAACTTATGCTGCTGGCTTAATTAACATGCATGGCATTTGGTGGATGGAAACTTTCATCCTCTGCATTCATGTCTTCTTGGGTGACCATGAACAAGCATATTCTATTTCTTTGCCTATATTTTCCACTGTATAATATTAACAATGTATATTTTACATGTGGTGCTCTTATTGCTATCATTGCTTTACCGTGTATATTTGTAATTGAAATGTTCACTTTCTCATAATTCGCTGTTAAACATTACTGCATATGCACAATTCTATCCAGCGTTTCAAACCATAGCTCCCGACCCACTACCATCCAGATCAATGCTCGGTATTTGTTACAGCCTTGGCGGAACACAGCATTGCCGGGTTCCTTAGCAAAATATGAGAGATACCCGTAATTTTTGGTCTACCCCTCCATAGTTCTGAGCATATACGGGGGTTGGTATATGTAAATGGATGCTCAGTTTAGGGATTCACAGGTCCTCATCCATGGTCAGAACAGCAGAACAGGAGCCTTGGGAGGTGACCTGGAATTAATGGAATGCCTCCTCTCTGCACTATGTATTGGCTGAGCTTATTGCAGTGATGGTCATTTTATGACTGGTTAGAACATGATTTAATTAAGAGAGTTTGTAATTTATACATTTGTAATTTCTTCACTGTAGCAACATATATATGAAGAGGTGGCCACTACCAAGATTGGCACTTGACATCATAGACAAGTTAATAACATCTATTTAAAATCTTAAAATGCTCAAAAAAAATTGTCTGTATTTAAATACATCATGGAAGGCTTTTTTAGAAGCTGCATGATTCCGTGATGGAACAACACATTATAGAGCTCTAGTACCGGAATTCTTTTTGAGGGGGCATTGTCAGTTACTAAAACAGAGTTCATCCATGAAGAAAGTTTCTGTAGCATTGACCTGAGCGTAGTCTCATTGGTTGCCCAGTCGTGTCTTCTTCTGCTTAATTCATTTGCATGGGTGTTGGTTAAGGCTTGTCAACATCAAGCTGTGGTTATTGCAAGAATAACAATCAATAATAAACTTAAGGATGTCATTGTAATACAGGCAGTCTCCTTTCCGAGAATTACATTCTGGTGTTATTTTTATTTCCAGGCAAAATGCAGTCTTTTTGTCAGAAGCCGCGACCTTCCAGTCCATTCTCCACTGAGAGCAACACTTCAGCCATCAATCACAGTCAAAGACCACGGCCCACTAAAAAACACAAGGGAGGCCGGATGGACCCGCCTCCTGTACTTCGTAGAGAAGTCATTGCAGAAGGTGAGTTTAGGATACTCCTTTGTATTGAATTCAATTTTTGAAAGTGTCTCTTATAAATAATTGGACTATCATCCCATGTTTGCCCTGTTTCCGAATCCGATCTCCTAAGCATGTATTCATGTCTTCCTACAGTATATACCTAGAATTACATAAAACTGATGTGAATGTTTGCATACATAATACAATTTTCAGAGTAGGAATGTGAGTTGTCATTTATTGTCTACCTGAAATTGCCGTAGCTCAGTGATTTTAATTTATTATTCCAACTTTTTGCTTTTATTCAAATATTTTATTATTCATACTTTATTATTTATACGTTTGCTGAAGAGCTTTAGGGGCAAATTCAGTATGAATCGCAAGTAGCGATTCGTACAGAATTTTTGCTGAGGGGCGGCGGGCGCATGCGCAGCAGGTCCTACTGCACATGCGCCCGCATTTTCTGCAGGGGCCCCCAGAAAATACGATCGCCTCTGCCTGTCAATTAAGCAGAGGCGGTCGCAGGGCGGGAGGGGGGCGGCAATGCTCTGTTTTCTGGGTGGAAACGGAGCTTTGCGGAGCTTTGGACTGGTACGCGCGAACAGGGGCGTGTCAGGGGTGCGGCCGCAGCGGCTGCGTGACGTCACACGCAGCCGCTGTGACAGCAAAAATGGCGATGGGACTCCTGCGGCCGCAGCTAAGCTGCGCCGGCAGGAGTCATCCTTAATTTCTGCTAACAAGCACAAATTGCGTGCTGTTCGCAATTTCTGCTTGAAGCAGGGGGGAGGCGCCATTCAGCATGATGGGCGGCCCCCAGCATGCGTGCTAATGGTTAGCAAATTCTGCTGATTAGCAGAATTTGCTAACCTTACTGAATTGGCCCTTTAATTAGTAACTGAAAGCTTTCCGAAAATAGCAAACTCTTCAAGTATAAAAGAATAGAACCATTAGCACAAAGGAATATTCAGCAATCAGGTATTTTATTTGCAAAGTTGAGTTTTAATTAAATGTAATTTCACATGTACCATATGGAACATTTTAATATTTTATTTTAAATAATGCAACCTGATGTTGTTTTTGCATTACATTGTAGCATTAAAATTTTAGATCCACAGCAAAAATGATTTACTCCCTTGTATTTTATTTATTAGTAAAGGCTACAAGTAAACTAATGGGATCCATAATTCAGAAAAAAAACAACAACAATTCAATGATTCTGTGTTTTTTCCCCTCATTTAACAATTCTTCAATCCACCAATCTGCGCCCATACATTGACAGTATTTGTCAGTAATGTGCAAATCATTTTCAGTAAATACAGATCTGCCATTTTTGATAGGCTCCTCATTTTACTGGTAGTGGTCGGCATATTGGCTGACCGTTACCATACACTAGCAATGTACAGCCCTGATTGGTCAGTGAAATCCAAAATGTTGGACAATCTGATTTACCAATTCAAATCACTTTTAGTTCGGAGTTTGCTATCATCTGCAAAATGGGGAATTATGCCATTCCATCGCAGATCTATGGGTCCAATTAGAGAATTTTATTTTTTGTCTCTTTTCTAGAGTGCCAGGTCACATCCCCAATACACCATTTCCTGTTCTTACACATGATTAAGACAATTACGAGAAGAATAAAAAACAATGGCTTTGTCTAAGCGAAGTAAAACCCTGAAACAAATAACATTAATATGTCTACTGTGCAAATAACAAAGTGCAAAGTAAAAAAAAAAACAATTTGTTTATTGGTCCACTAAACTACACAAATTGCAATTATGTGAGAAATGGTTAATGGCATTTGTACTATCCATCACTCTCCCAACTGATACCAATACATGTATTTTTGAACCACCTGTAATATGAAAATGTCTGTTATCAACGCATGGTTCATAATTGTTCTGAGTCCTCTTAATCCATTGCGAACATTTCTAAATATATATTTTATCGTTTTCAAGATCTGCCGCCACCTCCTGAACCACCGCCGTGTCAAAGTTTGAGACAGCAAATGCCCAATCAACGCAATGGTCCTTCAGAAAGAAAAGCGAGTTCTCTCGAAAGACATACATCAAACATGGATGATGCAAAGACCTCATTGGAACGTCATGGTAGAACATCCTTAGAGCGGCAGCGACAAACGCAGGAGTGGCTTGGTTCCGCAGAACGCCAACACAAGCAGGCTTTTGGATCAGGTAAAATAGCAAACATTAGAGTGCGTGCATTCTAAGCAATGCCTAGCACCAAATATAAAAATTTAATAGTTTTTGTAAAAAATGGTAAAATTACCTTTGCAATATAATTTATTGGTATTCCTTTTGTTGTTAATCCTTCTACCCTTTTGGAATCCCAATGTCTTAGTCAATATGAAAGAGAAGTCAATCAATGTCACTTTAAATATAAAAAAAAATCATGTTTCTAGTTACTGGAAGTTTTGTAGTTATACAAAGTTAAAAATGAAACAAAACACATAAGAGACAAGTGTAGAGAAAAGAACAATGAAACAGAATATATAAGGCATATAGACGATATTGCTGATAAATAGTTGGTTGCAAGTAGACAATTTATACAGTCAAACAATCCTATATAATAAAAGGCTAACGCTGCTCCACACCTCTATGGGGGGAATTCAAGTGTTTTGCATGCTGGTGGCCACAAGATGGAGCCCAACGGAGCAGTTTTGTTGCTCCATTTGGGCGGGCACAGCTGCCGACGCTGACATTACTGGTATGTGGTTTCCGTCATTTTGACGGGCTGGTAACTACTTGTCAATAATTAATCGTGCCAGGCATTGTAAGATGCACTAGTATCAAATAGCAAATTAGCACAATAGTATGTGGAGGCACCAAAAGAAAAACAAATTAAAAGGGAGCGATGGCAGGGGGACAAGGGAGAAATATACTGGTTTTACCACACACAATAATCCCCAGTAGGTACACAAATTCCCAGTGGAGAGAGAGAGACTATCTGTCCCACAATTTATGAAATCTAGGAAGGGCCTTGCGACTGCTATATACAAGGTGCTCATGATTAATTGTGTCATTAAGCAGAGCCCACCACTTACTGTATGTATATCTGGAGGGTCTGGAGCACACCATGAGTGAGCAATGATTACCTTAGCCAGCGTAGAGAGGTCTAGAACGTGTAAGTGGTAACATTAAACTGCTCTTCAACATCAAAGCAAACAGGCAAACTTTAGCGTCCAATGGCGGTATTGCTGAGTAAATTGAATGATCTGCCTATATCAACTCCCAATAATCACAAAGACCGGTAGCAATTCCATGTTGAGTGGCAAAAGTTCCAATCACGGGCACGACATTTGGGACAGTTAGTTACAGCATTAATGTCTTAACGTGTTATAGCAACAGGGGTATATGCCCTATGTAAAATAAAGCAATGAATCTGTTGAAAACGAACACATTGGAAGGTATGACGTGTAGAAATTATTAACTGGGCCCACTGCTCTTCTTGGAGGCCCAAATCTGATCCCCATTTAATTCTAAGAGGCGCTAGATCATTCAGCAAGCTATGGCTACACCCCACAATTGCTCATGACCCCTAATGGCATGGCCCTGCTGATCTCTTGACGTTGCGACCTTGCAATTCATCTATTCTCTATAATTTACATAATCGACACCTGTAGATAAAAAGACAGCAAATTTAGTCCAGGCATACAGTCCATAAGGTTACTAAAATTAATATTTTACACATCCCACACCAGTTACGTTTTCTAATATGAATATGAGTTGCACTTCTAATTATTCTTTTGAGTCAACAAATCTTCATCAGTCTGTATTACACATGATAATTTTTTTTATT
Source organism: Pseudophryne corroboree (assembly GCF_028390025.1). Classification (NCBI taxonomy): domain Eukaryota; kingdom Metazoa; phylum Chordata; class Amphibia; order Anura; family Myobatrachidae; genus Pseudophryne; species Pseudophryne corroboree. The sequence continues at coordinate 958,846,964 of NC_086445.1, read as the reverse complement.
GCATATAAAACATTGGGGCAGATGTATTAAGCCTGGAGAAGTGATAAAGCAGTGATAAGTGGAAGGTGGTAACGCACCAGCCAATCAGCTCCTGACTGTCATTTTGCATATTGGAGCTGATTGGCTGGTGCGTTATCACTTTGCACTTATCACTGCTCTATCACTGCTTTATCACTTCTCCGGGCTAAATACATCTGCCCCATTGAGCTTAAATACGCCGTTCAGTGTAACTCTGACATTCCACTGCTGGCCTACTGTATTTCATTTATTGTGTTATAGAAACCCACTTCATTATACATAGACAATACCACATTTCACCTCTGTAATTTTCTGTGACCTGATACAGAAGCCTCACTCCTAACATGGTAATCTGCTGACGAGGAGTTAAAGGGCGTATGATAGACATATTTAGTAACTGTAATTGTAAACACTTAAGTTATTATGGGTATATTAATGTACATTAGGTATAACAAGGATGCATTTAATATATAACTTGTGCTGTACTAAGCATGTTTTCTGCCACACCATCAAATAACTGCAACGAAATCTAATTAGCGGGTAATGACACACTGACAATTATTCCCATGTTTATATATCTAAGCATATCTATAGCTCTTTCTTTATTTTTTTTTCTATAATTACACATTTAGAGACTACATATAATGCTCGCAAATAGAGCTCATATTTTAATTAATGGCAATATTTTAAAGATCAGCAATTTTGTAAAATATCAAGGAGAGCAGCAATCAAGGTAATTAGACAGGTGTGGTTGCTATTTAAGTACCAGAACTCCATCATGCATTTTCCTTTCTAAATTATTTTGCAAATGGATTTAAAGGAAAGCAGTATTTAAAATGTTCCGTTTAATTTCTATAAGACAATCGATCAATTAATGAAGTGCAGGTATATTCAGACTGCTGCGTTCCTTTGTAGATGAAATAATGATGCCGTACAGCAAGCCTTGTTTTCCATCTCCAGGAGGTCACAGCTCTACAGGAACCAATTCTTCAAAGGAGTCCACCGGACCAAGGAAAGGTGACATCATGAGAGGTCACCAGCGCAATGCCATTGATTTTCTTGACGTAGGATATTTGGGGCAAAACATTCAAGGACAGTTTACAGGTGAATTATGTAAGTAATTATATTTATACCTTCAGACATATTACAAATACAATAATAAGTCACGTTAGTTCCAAACTACTCCAGGAACCACAATGATAGGATTTGTGCATGTGCATAGAGGCGCTGGCAGATTAGTGTGCGACATAGGAGTGTGCATTGGGTGCAACCCACCAGCTAGGCAGACCCTATCCGAATTTGCACTGACTGTCCCGGGATCATCAGACACGGTCCAAGCTATGTAACTGGGGGTGGGGCAGCACAGGCTGAGGCGTTGGCATATGCTCCAATCCAGCACCACAACGTCATCAGCTGTCTCCCAGGAAGAAGTGAGCGGGCTGAGTTGGGGGCGGAGCTTTGTAGGGGCGTGGCTATGACATGCATACCCCTCAAGAAGAAACTGTGCTTGCCTATGGTCTATATAATGTACAGTATATATCAGCTAGAAATTCCTACACTAACTATAGGTTAATAATGTCGTCAAGATAGCTATTTGTTTTACTGTAATGGTGCTTAACACTGACAAATAAGAATCTCCATTCCAGGAGAATTGATTTCTGGTAAATGACAATCATAAATGTACTTCTATTAAATAAGGATTGCTTTTTCCATATTGTTGTCATGGAGACGTTTAAAACATTTTCCCAACTTTTATCAGTGTGTCACAGTGACGCATGCTGTAGGTAGTATTACTACACTGCGTAACATGTTATAAAGAATCCATTTCTAAAAATGACGTATGATGAAATTTTGCTGTTGAAAGTGTTAGAACAGAAGTATTTCCATCCCACAGATTTCATTGATGATAAGATTCATACACTGCCATCCCATTTGGCTATTTTAACAAGCAAAATAATTATAATGAACATATACATTTTATTTCTTATTTGGCTAATGATTACATAGTTTGTTTTTAGTTCTTGTGGCAAGACTAGAGCTGCTGTAACAACAAAGCATAGTCTAAAATTCCCCCCTGACACCGGAAAACATTTCCCTGTCCGTGCCCTTATTATCTTCACCTGTATTCTGTGCACATTCAAATATAAATTGTATTGAGCTCCACTATCCATCATTGCTCTGCATTACGGAGATACTGTACGCACTAATGGGAAGCTGGGAATCAAGCACATTATTTAGAACATAATTCAGCAAATCTCACACACACACAACACACACACACACACACACACACACACACACTATGTGGAAAACCTTTCTTCTGTGACAACAGAGAAGTGATGTAAATGTGACATTGCTTAGAAGATGGGCTGACCTAACCTTGAGCAATTCATCGCAGTAAAAAGGGGTCTTCAGCTTAGAGCAACTCTATCCATAGGCTTTCTGTCTGCTCCTAAATCAAAATCCGACTTACTAAGAACTGATAGTAACTTTGGGTCAGTCAATGAGCCGGGGCGGACTGCCCATCTGACACATCTGGCAAATGCCAGAAGGGCCAACGGTCTGATGGGCCGGTCCAGCCACACAGAGAGATCTGCTTGGCTTGCCGGCAGTGTAGCACATGGAGAGGTTGGCCAAGCAGCTCCGCCTCCTGGTGCTCTGCTCGGCCACCCAGCATACAGAGACAAGGGGGGCTGCTGCAAGGCCACACCCACATGAGCCATGACTTTGCTTTCTTTTCACGCACTCCGTCACATCAATTCCAGTGCTCTAATACAGCCTCAGTCTGTCTCTGAAATAGGCTGATATACAACAACAAACGTTTTACCACATGTCATTAACAGAGCCTGGGATCAATCAGTACAAGGAGTCAGGGTTAAGTTGGCGAGCAGACATATAATATATATTCTATACAACATATTTGTATAGAATAGTAGTGTACGTTAATCGTACACTTGTTATCCGTGCTAGAATTGCACTGTGAATCCGCAGCATACACAGCATTATATTACCAGTTCATGGCATGCCATTGGTTGATATTTTCTGTGTATGAATATATATATATATATATATATATATATAGAGAGAGAGAGAGAGAGCGTTCCATCTTTTTGTTTAAATCAGTTCACTAGAGACATTGGGGTGCAGCTTTAATGGGACAGGAAATAGTTCTAATTTTAGAGACCCGTACAAAGTCGCAGATGAAGTACCACGTAACTTGGCGTGAGAAAGAGCCGCAGACGCTGCATTGTAGCACTTCATATACAGATGACAAGGTATCACTGGAACTGCGAGCTGCATAGAGCCAGATGGAAGTGCTGCTTGCACCAAGTATAGGCAGGTGAAAGTCCCCACTGATGATGTAGAGTATGAAAGCTGAGCATACTGACAGGTAGTGTGTGCACCGCAAATGTTCTCTTTTTCCCCTGAGCAACATACAGCCGATATCCCTTCAATTCTGCCTCAGGCCCATATACAGTAGATTATTGTACATTTTGCTTTATTATGCAATAAATGTCTTTCTTACATATCTCTTTATTCTCTTCCCTTTCTTAGAGTACTGAAAAGCTATGTCACAGGCTGCTCTACAGACCAGTTGGTCTGGACTGATGAAAGTCACGAGGAAACTCAAAACAGTGCAATGGACATGATCATTATTTATGTAGGATTGGAAGGACTGTAAATGCAATGTAAAGACACAAACGCCACACATTTCCCACAGACGATTTAATTTACGTTTTCCTTCTTATATACACACCATCCACCTTAAATATTTCTTGCCAGGAGTACACAAAAGAGGAACCGCATCAAGGACGACAAGCATTTTGGCTTTGTACATATTTTTCTTTGATTGCATTCCTATGCAAGCTTGCCCTCTTTTGTTCATATTCTCCTTATTATTACTGTCTGCCCTTATTGTTCTATTGTACTATACTGTATGTGAATTAATAGGCTGTGTTGCCATATAAAAACAAAAAGAAACAAAACAAAAAAAATGAAACAAAAACTTTTTGTTTAACCGTGTAACATCCATGTTTTAAAATTTTGCACTGCAATTTTTATTTGACGATAAGCACAAAAACCTTACTCCTTGTGGCATGGAGGGAAAGAGACTGAATGTGAAGCGCGTTTCTGTACTATAAAGCGGCATTGCATATTGCTACAGGTATTGTATCTGTGCAGGATCACATGAGCGGTATTACCCGGTTTACAGAGAGGAGGGGGGGAAAAAAAGATTCTGGCAAATAGATTGGAACAACAAGGATCTATAATAAGCAATATGTTTGTTTTTTCTTGCTTTGAATATGGTGAAAAATCAATGTCATTGTTATATGAGAGTATGAATACATGTATTCACTTGTGGACGTGCATGTATGTACAATATATATTTATATATGTGCATATATTTTTTAATATGCACTTATATAAGTTACGCACATTTGTGTGTATATACTATATATAATATATAGTATATATTATATACTGACTAACATCCAATCTGGGGATTGTTGACTTTGGTGGAACAATTTTTGTGGCTCTTGCCTCTCTTGTATGTTGTGCGGAAAAAGAATCAGGATAAACGAATATACAGGAGAAGAGGGAGCTGTCTTTGGCACACCATGATTTGTGGGCTCATTCTCAGCACTGACTATGACTCGGGAAAGCTGTGTCTTTGGCATTCAGCTTTCATCGTGGATCTGTACGAGTCAGGAGAGAAATGACCACACATTGGCATTTTTTGCCCTGGGTTCTCCAAAGTACCTAGGCAAAGGGTGTTTCTATGCTTGATAGGGAAATCCAAATTGATGCTCAGTGAATGAGGATGAAGATGATCTTCCATTGCATTTTCTCTGCGTCCCATTCCTAAAAGCTAGTAAGTAGTAAACAACGCTTGTGACGAGAACACTCAATTTTATTTCTTTGTATTTGGTGCCAAAACACTGGTGTAGTGTGTACAATAGCCAAGACCTCACTAAGGTCAACATTGCCCTGATATTGGACATTGGTCTCAACATAAATATACATATTTACACGCATCATTGTTTTATATACAGGATCTGATACTCTAGACGTATCCAAAAGAATTCAATATTTTTATCTGCTCACAAGAAGACACTAAAAAGGTACAATAAGAATAGCTCATATTCCTCCAATAATCATATCTATTTTAGCAGAAAAATCCTGCCGTCTGATCAGTGTGCAATACACATGACACTTCTTATGACCAGTATATATGACCCACCCATCTCTTGGCTGGATCTGCCAATGTGGATACCACGTGTGGTAGAATTGAGAAATTAACTTTTATGTGCAAGGGCTCATAGAGGTGTGGGGGCAGTTACAGACCAGGTTTGTCTGGAAGGGGAGGCCCGAGCCAGTAAGGGAGGCGGAGCATGCCATTCCTCAGTGCCTCATTCTGATCAGGGTGTGACCACATGCAGCAATTGCTATGTATGTGAAAAAAAGGATTCATAATGAACTTGCTCAAAAGCAGTAAATACATACAAGTTCCCTAAGAAAATTTTACTTACCAAATTGCAAAAAGCACAGTAACTGTAGAAGGCATAAAAGAGAAACACTTGGCAGATTGTGCTGTTGTAACAAAATGTGTGGGAAATGTACATTCATTTAAGTCTCAGACATCACATATTAATTATAATTAAAAAACAATTTTCGATATGTGTGAAATGAAATTAATTTAAACACTGCAGTTTATGTCATTCTAGAAGCTTGGGCACAATGATTATTATTGGTGCATAAAATGGTTTGTGATATATTTTCTTTTATTTTTGAAAAGGCGCAAAAAGAGTTACCATGGGAACTAGCGCCATTATCTCATGCACAGGTTTTACCAACTATACCCCAGAGGTGGGATTATTTTAGGTGGTTTATTCTAATACCCATTCTCCTTATTTTACAGTTTTATATTGTCATGCACGTCCCCCACCCACTCCACTTCACAAAGCCATAATTTGAGACATGCCTCAGCAGGGATACAGGGCCATGAATACACAGTCCGCTGCAATTAAAGCCACCTGATTGTCCAGGAGGCTGACCTACTTCCCAGAGTCTGTGAGAACCTGAAATTCAGGCAAAATGAGATAGTCTGCTTTGTCTCACCTAACGTTGTAGCCTGTAACATGGCTTTACATCCATCTACTTTAAGAGGTTTTGTTCAAAAGAGTAACTGCAATTCATTTTTACACAACAAATTGTAAGAACAGCTTTCCTGTAAAATAGGATGCATTTGTGCTCAGAAACGCTTATTTACCTGCAACATTTCTATCATAAACAAAAGATTATACATTTAAGCTCAACAATGTCAAATAAAGTTTAACTACATTTGGTTACTTTTTCTAGCATTTAAGAAAAATATTGCCCTAACTTGCTAGGGGACTCTAAAACTAAGGACGGTACTAATCAAAGCTTGGAGAGAGAAAAAGATAAAGCAGAGACAGATAAAGTACCAGCCAATCAGCTTCTAGATGTAATTCTAGATGGACTATGTTTACAAAAATGACAGTTAGGAACTGATTGGTTGGTACTTTATCTCTCTCCACTTTATCTTTCTCCAAGCTTTGATAAACATCCCAATAATAATGCAGTGAACAACATAAACTTGTTGTAAATATACCATTTCCATCATTAAATTGGCTTTCGGGAGGTCAGTTGAAACTTATTTTTTATCACTTTAGCTATTGTGATTTTTAACACCTATTGCTGAGGTTTACCTGCAGATAATACAAGGTTTCAATCAATTCTTGTTGCTGGAGAAGTTACAAGATGCACATGAAATATTACGATGTGTTAAATTCTGCCCTTTAGATTCTTACTTAATTTGTAAAAGAATATGTACTTGGTCTAAGAAATGTAATTATTACAATGAGCTTACTTTAGCCCTACTGAAATATTTATAACAAAAGGTGCCTAAAATACATTTTCTGATTTTACAAGTGTCTAATGAAATGCTAGCCCACAGAATATTAATGGTTTTTGTTTGTTTGTTTTTTTATAATTTTCATTTTTGAATGAAGAATGTTGTTTTTTACATTCTCTATAGGAAATATTGAGCTGACAACCACTGGAACCACTATGTCAATTCTTCCACTGTGTGTTTTACCTTTTCCGTTGGAAAGTGATTGTATCAGTATTAAAAATGTGCGTTTTCATGATACATACATGGTACATATTTTTTCTTGGGTCACCACAGAAATATTCACCTGTGTAAAAGCAAATTACAGTCAGGGACAGTGGATACCTTTTGCATACCTGTATAGAATTTTTATAGCAATTCATTTTACTGAATAGTACATACCAATACAAAAAAATGGCTGTGTCTTCTTGCTTTCCTTTACACACAGCCTCTAATGTGGCTTGAGTACTACTGCCATCTACAGTCTCCTAGGAACAATAAATACTTGTAATAATTCCTATGACAACTGATGTAGTACCACCAAGTACTAGGAAGAACCCTTCTTTTTTTCTATGGTGGTTCTATTACACAATCATAAGTAAGTTGGATGAATGGAGTTTTTATTACATATAATTCATTTAGCTTTTTATATAGATAGAGATGTATCCTCATCTATCATCCATACATTATGAGTTGCGTTACACAGAGTCCAGGAGAACCGCTAGCTCCCATGTGACTTAGCTAGCTCCGGACGTCTTTTTTGACGAAAATGCATTTTATTCATTTAAAGGTGCAAATAGAATGCACAAGCAGACTATACTAATTAATATGATATGCGACGTGTATATTCTGTGTGTGACCGAGTCCATAAAATCATCACAATAGAACGTGGTGTGGAAAACAGCCGCTGACAATGTAACTTACCGTTTCATACTGTATAGAGCTGCAGTTGCACACAGAATATACATATGCTGCATATCATATTAATTAGCGTAGTCTGCTTGTGTATCTTATTAGCATCACATTGCAAATAAGATGCATTTTCTGGAAAGACACTCAGTGTTAGTTAACACGCACGGGATGAGGTGCGACTAGAAGGGCTGTTTAACGTGACCTCAGCAAACAACGACAGAGGACCCATCTGTATGTTCCTATAACCACAATCTTTCCACGTCATATTAATTGGAATCACAGATCAATGTATTGTTGCCATGATAAAATGTACTTGGAGTACCGGCTTGTAGTGTAGCATAATGCGCTCTCTCTCCTCTTGTCTCGGCAATAGTGGGGTATGGCATCCTAAAGCCAAAGACCCCTAAATACGTGGGTGCATACTTCATAATAACTTGTGAAATGGACATGTGTCAGATAATGTAGTAAAATAAATGTTGGGTGCCAGACCAACCATTTCTCCATGCTGAAAGGGTGGAACCTGTCTCCAATAGTGATGGCATTCTAGCAGTAGAGCCGCTTAAAGAGATGGATGGCTACAAATGAGGGGAATTCTGGGCTAAATGGCCACTGAGTAGGTGAAGGCTGTCATTGAAGTGATAAAGAAGAGGGTTGTGAGAAGAACAGGAGGGAGGACCCTGTTCCTAGGAGCTATCAATCAGAGAGGAGAGACAGATGACATGAACTTGTATAGGGACCTGTGGGCAGAAAGTAAGCGAGGTAGAGATGGCTGAGATAGGGTGGGGTGAGGTGAGTTTGAAGAGGACTATGCAGGGGAATGGGAGCCAGTGCATGTTTTGGTTTAGGGGAGTGGCAGATGTGAAATGATGGGAGAGGAAGATAAGTCTAATTGCAGCATTGAAAACAGATTGGAGGGGAATGAGATGGGAACGTGGGAGACCAGTGAGAAGTTTGCAGCAGTTGATCCGAGAAATGATTAGTTAGTGGATAATCAGTTTGGTGGCATTCTGGGAGAGGAACGGCCTGATGTAAGCAATATTGCATAGCCTACTGGATTGAGCCAGGGATTGAATGTGGGGGGAAAGGAGAGGGTTGAGTCAAAGGTGACAACCAATCAACCGAGTTGGGAATCAGATTCTCTCTATCATTTCCTAGAATGCAATAAGGAAATGATAGACATAAGATGATTGTTTGCTATGGGCAGTACCACCTCTTTTAACTTTTAGAAGCTTTAGTAAAAATACCTCTTAAGGGGGAAGATGATAAGTTCAATTTTGTCCATGTAGAGCTTCAGAGAGTGCTCAGACATCCAGGAGGATCAGCCTGTCACTGCCAGCCACAGGTTGTTCACTAATGTGCATGCACAATGGCCTTTTCTGCATACGCATTACTTCAGCCTGGGGTGGATAAAGCAAAGCCTGAACCAGGGAAGGCTTTTGCTGGGTCACCATTGTCAGCAATGGGAACCATGCCACTAATGCCATCTATAGATGGTGTTAGTGGTACAGTGACAAAGACAGTTAAGATTCGCTCACTGCAGTTTGTTACATGGAGAATGGAGGACATAAACCTTTCGGCAAGCGCTAGAAGTGTTTTGTCTCATTCTGAAATGAAGCCCTATGTTTTTACACGTTTCCTATTCCACCTGCATGTTACTTGGTTACATTGATTGAACTACAGTGTTTACCATTCACATAGCTGGTGTTGCTGGTTGTACTGGTTGCACAACATGTCAGGTCACTCGCACGTGCAGTCATACAAGATCAAGATTAGAAGTGCCTTACTCCAAAGTCTCCATTACTGCGAGTTCCATTCCAGCTTACAAGAAGCCACTTCTCCATACGCCATAGGTATATTCTGGGCTGACTTATAAAAAAAACTAATATCCAGGGCAGGGTTTTACCACCCAGGATACAATCCATGGTCCAGGGACCTTTCTTCCTGACCATACTGTTGCCTCTCTACAGAATGAACTCTCTCCATGCTGGTCTCTTTTACATTTGGACTTGCTCCCAGGACTCTCTTATAGCCATATTGCCCATTTTCAGTGATCTCCCTTTTCCCTGGATGCTGGAGGTTTTAACAGGGATTCTAACCTTCTTAACCATGCTTTAGTATGAGCGTGACTCCCATCCTCTATATATATACTTTTCTGCATCCTCTCTGCATGGAAGCACTGCTCATTCCTCTCTAATATGGGGTGACTTCCCCATTGCAATAGATGGCCCCTCATGGCTGCAGACCAAGTACCTGCTCCCATTGCACTGGGGAGCCTAGAATATTGGCACCTCCCAATGCAGGACACCGACAGCTGTCACTGCCTCTGAGCCTTGGAAACCTGAGTCTTTATAGACTTTGGAGCCCACGTGTACCTCCAATACCCAGCACTAAGCCATGCTCCCTACTAGCACTGCTGCCTCCCCCTACATACTGGGCTCCACATCTCAGCGCTGCTGCCTTCCCGGTTAGTGACCCCCATCAGCAATCACCTGGAGGTGTGTGTGTACTGGCAGGGACTACAGGATGACTCTGCTCCTCCCACTAACTCTGTCTATGGCTTCTTGCCTACCTCCTTTCCCAACTCACATTATGACACTGCCCCCATCACATGCAGCCATTTCCAAACATGATCACAAACTGTAAGTGTAGGGGTCATTGACTCCCAGATATCCCACTAATCTCCTGAAATACAAGGTGCTGCTGTGAATATTGCAATAATCTGATTGGCTTCAGTCATTTTTACCAATTGTAAAATTCTGAAATGTAATATGATCAGAACAACAGTAACTAAAAGATACACAGTTTGTGATTTTTCGTAAAACTACAACTCAAGCTGAATCGTGCTCTGTGTCTTCTAATTACATGAACCAAACACTGTAGCGGTACATGCACGACAAAAGCTGAGACCAGCTACTGGGTACTGGGAGAGCATGGTCCAATCCGAGGAGGAATAGCCATGCCCACTCCCAATACATTTTAAAAATAGCAGCGCACAAGTGGTGCTGGCAGCTACATGGGGGAAGAGGGTGGGAATTTATCCCCCTCAGCAGCTGAACTAGGGCCGCGGTCCTTCTAACAAGCTTGGACAATAAGTACCCACTATCCCCCTCTGGTTGACCGTGGCATTCGGAGATGTATTAAGCCTGGAGAAGTGATAAAGCAGTGATAAGTGCAAGGTGATAACACCCCAGTCAATCAGCTCCAATATGCAAATTGACAGTTAGGATCTGATGGTTGGTGCGTTATCACCATCCACTTAGCACTGCTTTATCACTTCTCCAGGCTTAATACATTCGGAGAGAGGAAAGCAGATGAATTAGTTTTCATAGTAAAGTAAATCCATCCTTACTCTCTGACTTTAGAAATGATTCACATAATTGATTATTTGTAGTTTTCAAGAGAACAAAAATTCTGTTTAATAAAATAAATGATATATTGGTGCAGCTATAATAAAATGGTACAGCTTGCAATGAAGTGCTATAACCTATAGCAAGCAATCATAGACCCTAGTAACCTCCCTGATTCAGTCAGACAAATGTAAACCTTCTATCAGATTGGTTCTTGTGGGTTACAGCGAATGAATTTTACTTGCCCTGTTTTATGAAATAAGCCTTTAATTCTTGAAACAAACATCTGTTCCTGTTTGAAATCCCAATGTCTGGCATAGAAGTCCCTGCAATTTCCAACATTAAATGTTTCACAGACAATTAGACTAACAACACTAAAGGTTATATCTGGGCAAAGAGGACAGGAATGTTTTTCAACCATGCTCCATTAAAAGAACAGATGAGATTTCTAAAGTTTGCTAAATATTTCATTTAAACAGATATTTTATTAGCAAGGGAACACTAATATTTTACTGCGGGAGAAGGACGTTACCACCGTTGATTCATATGTACAGTAGGCATAATTTCTAATGGTATCCGTGTCAATGGCCGGAATTTGTTACAAACACCAGTGATTTTTTGGACAAAAAGGTACTCACCTACTGTATCTTGCTGATGTGGCCAGGTAAGTGTCTCCAAGATCTTACTAATGTAGCTGGAATGGAAGACTCTAGTGATACCGGTACTACATACCATACAGTACTAGAGATGGTGGTACTCCGTACCATAGAGTACAAGAGATGGCGGTACTCCATACCATACAGTATTAGATATGCCGGTACTCCATACCATACAGTGCTATAGATGCCAGTAGTCCGTACCATAGAGTACAAGAGATGGCGGTACTCCATACCATACAGTATTAGATATGCCGGTACTCCGTACCATACAGTATTAGATATGCCGATACTCCATACCATACAGTGCTATAGATGCCAGTAGTCCGTACCATAGAGTACTAGTGATGCAGATATTTTGTACCATACAGTACTAGAGATGCCAGTAGTCTATACCATCCAGTACTAGAGATGCCGGTACGCCATACCATACAGTATTAGAGACGGCGGTACTCCGTACCATACAGTACTAGAGACGGCGTACGCCATACCATACAGTACTAGAGACGGCGGTACTCCATACCATACAGTACTAGAGACGGCGGTACTCCGTACCATACAGTACTAGAGACGACGGTACGCCATACCATACAGTACTAGAGACGGCGGTACTCCGTACCATACAGTACTAGAGACAGCGGTACGCCATACCATACAGTACTAGAGACGGCGGTACTCCGTACCATACAGTACTAGAGACGGCGTTACGCCATACCATACAGTACTAGAGACGGCGGTACTCCGTACCATCCAGTACTAGAGATGCCGGTACGCCATACCATACAGTATTAGAGACGGCGGTACTCCGTACCATACAGTATTAGATATGCTGGTACTCCATACCATACAGTACTAGAGACGGCGGTACTCCATACCATACAGTACTAGAGATGGCGGTATTCCATACCATACAGTATTAGAGACGGCGGTACTCCATACCATACAGTACTAGAGATGGCGGTACTCCATACCATACAGTACTAGAGATGGCGGTACGCCATACCATACAGTATTAGAGACGGCGGTACTCCGTACCATACAGTACTAGAGATGGCGGTACGCCATACCATACAGTATTAGAGACGGCGGTACTCCGTACCATACAGTACTAGAGATGGCGGTACGCCATACCATACAGTATTAGAGACGGCGGTACTCCGTACCATACAGTACTAGAGACGGCGTACGCCATACCATACAGTACTAGAGATGGCGGTACTCCGTACCATACAGTTCTAGAGACAGCGGTACGCCATACCATACAGTACTAGAGACAGCAGTACTCCATACCATACAGTACTAGAGACGGCGGTACTCCATACCATACAGTACTAGAGACGGCGGTACTCCATACCATACAATACTAGAGACGGCGGTACTCCATACCATACAGTACTAGAGACGGCGGTACTCCATACCATACAGTACTAGAGACGGCGGTACTCCATACCATACAGTACTAGAGATGTTGTACAATAGAATACCACTAGTAAAAAAAAAATGTTGATTAACACTTATCGTATTGTGTGACATTTCAGAAGGAAATATGTGAACACAAAAATTGACACTATGAAGTGTGTCTGTCACACAGTATTGTCATTTATTTGTAAAAGAGATTAAGGAAAACAGCACCTACAGTATACAGTATGAAACAGGGACATACAGGGAAATGAATGCAGATAGGGGTAAAGTGTGGTGATTGGTGAGGGCCCGCACATAATTAAGCTTACAGCCTAGTTGGAGCTGAGGTTTTCAATTGACATTTTAGTGTCCTGGATGACAGAGAAAACTGGTGCCCATATCAGTATACACGCAGAAGGCCGATATGGAACCTATGGAAGGGAGGCTGATACAATGTCCACAATGCTGATTTTATGGTTAGGGTCAGGCTGCAGTTAGGGTTAAAGCTTAACATTCTGACCTCCTGCCCATGTCGATATTCTGATGTCAGCATGTGAAGATGGACATTCTGAACGTCTTGGTGATGATTTTATCTTAAGCCTATTGTGTTCTATCCTAAGTGTAAATGCTGACTTACGATACATACTGTATAGGCAGAGGCGTAACTGTGGGAGGCAATGAAGTCAGCTGCCGCCGGACTCCTGCTCTGAAGAGGGGCACCTCTTCTCCTGTGTGATCAGCGATACCATTCAATTAAGTTAATTGCCAACTGCCGCCATCTCTTCCGTGGCCAACTCCCCCACTAGTCCCTGCGTCTTACAAGTCACACCCTCTTTATTACAGATACACATCTTACAAGCATCACAGGATTAGAACTCACAACCTTTTTAAAGTAGACACCTTACCGATGGAACTATTTGCTCCTGTATAGGAATGCAGAGAATTCAAACTAGAGATGTGCACCGGAAATTTTTCGGGTTTTGTGTTTTGGTTTTGGATTCGGTTCCACGGCCGTATTTTGGATTCGGACGCGTTTTGGCAAAACCTCTCTGAAAATCTTTTGTTGGATTCGGGTGTGTTTTGGATTCGGGTGTTTTTTTTTTTTAAACCCTCAAAAACAGCTTAAATCATAGAATTTGGGGGTCATTTTGATCCCATAGTATTATTAACCTCAATAACCATAATTTCCTCTCATTTCCAGTCTATTCTGAACACCTCACACCTCAAAATATTATTTTTAGTCCTAAAATTTGCACCGAGGTCGCTGGATGACTAAGCTAAGCGACCCAAGTGGGCGGCACAAACACCTGGCACCCTTATGTTGTATAAACAGGACATGCACACTTTAACAAACCCATCATTTCAGCGACAGGGTCTGCCACACGACTGCGGCTGAAATGACTGGTTGGTTTGGGCCCCAACCAAAAGAGAAGCAATCAATCTCTCCTTACACAAACTGGCTCTACAGAGGCAAGATGTCCACCTCCTCCTCATCGTCCGATTCCTCACCCCATTCACTGTGTACATCGCCCTCCTCACAGAGTATTAATTCGTCCCCACTGGAATCCACCATCTTAGGTCCCTGTGTACTTTCGGAGGCAATTGCTGGTGAATGTCTCCATGGAGTTGTTGATTATAATTCATTTTGATGAACATCATCTTCTCCACATTTTGTGGAAGTAACCTCGTACGCCGATTGCTGACAAGGTGACCGGCTGCACTAAACACTCTTTCGGAGTACACACTGGAGAGGGGGGGGGGCAACTTAGGTAAAATAAAGCCAGTTTGTGCAAGGGCCTCCAAATTGCCTCTTTTTCCTGCCGGTATACGTACGGACTGTCTGACGTGCCTACTTGGATGCTGTTACTCATATAATTCTCCACCATTCTGTCAATGGTGACAGAAACATATGCAGTGACAGTAGATGACAGTAATCGTTGGCAGGTCCTTCAGTCTGGACCAGATGTCAGCACTCGCTCCAGACTGCCCTGCATCACCGCCAACGGGTGGGCTCGGAATTCTTAGCCTTTTCCTCGCAGCCCCAGTTGAGGGAGAATGTGAAGGAGGAGCTGTTGACGGTCACGTTCCGCTTGACTTGACAAGTGTCTCACCAGCAGGTCTTTGAACCTCTGCAGACTTGTGTCTGCCGGAAAGAGAGATACAACGTAGCCTTTAAACCTAGGATCGAGCACGGTGGCCAAAATGTAGTGCTCTGATTTCAACAGATTGACCACCCGTGAATCCTGGTTAAGCGAATGAAGGGCTCAATCCACATGCCTAGCAGAATCGCTCCGTTCTAGCTTCTCCTTCAATGTCTCCAGCTGCTTCTGCAAAAGCCTGATGAGGGGAATGACCTGACTCAGGCTGGCAGTGTCTGAACTGAATTTACGTGTGGCAAGTTCAAAGGGTTGCAGAACCTTGCACAACGTTGAAATCATTCTCCACTGCGCTTGAGTCAGGTGCATTCCCCCTCCTTTGCCTATATCATAGGCAGATGTATAGGCTTGATTGGCCTTTTGCTACTCCTCCATCCTCTGAAGCATATAGAGGGTTGAATTCCACCTCGTTACCACCTCTTGCTTAAGCTGATGGCGGGGCAGGTTCAGGAGTGTTTGCTGGTGCTCCAGTCTTCGGCACGCGGTGGCTGAATGCCAAAAGTGGCCCGTAATTCTTTGGGCCACCGACAGGATCTCTTTCACGCCCTTGTCATTTTTTAAATAATTCTGCACCACCAAATTCAATGTATGTGCAAAACATGGGACGTTCTGGAATTTGCCCACATGTAATGCACGCACAATATTGGTGGCGTCGTCCGATGTCACAAATCCCCAGGAGAGTCCAATTGGGGTAAGCCATTCTGCGATGATGTTCCTCAGTTTCCGTAAGAGGTTGTCAGCTGTGTGCCTCTTATGGAAAGCGGTGATACAAAGCGTAGCCTGCCTAGGAACGAGTTGGCGTTTGTGAAATGCTCCTTCTCATGCCGCCGCTGCTGTTCTTGCTGCGGGAGGCAATACATCTACCCAGTGGGCTGTCACAGTCATATAGTCCTGAGTCTGCCCTGCTCCACTTGTCCACATGTCCGTGCTTAAGTGGACATTGGGTACAACTGCATTTTCTAGGACACTTGTGAGTCTTTTTCTGATGTCTGTGTACATTCTCGGTATCGCCTGCCTAGAGAAGTAGAACCTAGATGGTATTTGGTACCGGGGACACACTACCTCAAGAATGGCGGATACCGGATGCACGTCTAACACCAACACAGCTGCCAAGGCCTGAGTTATCCGCTTTGCAACAGGATGACTGCTGTGATATTTCATCTTCCTCGCAAAGGACTGTTGGACAGTCAATTGCTTACTGGAAGTAGTACAAGTGGTCTTCCGACTTCCCCTCTGGGATGATGATCGACTCCCAGCAGCAACAACAGCAGCGCCAGCAGCAGTAGGCGTTACACTCAAGGATCCATCGGAGGAATCCCAGGCAGGAGAGGACTCGTCAGACTTGCCAGTGACGTGGCCTGCAGGACTATTGGCTTTCCTGTCTAAGGAGGAAATTGACACTGAGGGAGTTGGTGGTGTGGTTTGCAGGAGCTTGGGTACAAGAGGAAGGGATTTAGTTGTCAGTGGACTGCTTCCGCTGTCACCCAAAGTTTTTGAACTTGTCAATGACTTCTGATGAATGCGCTCCAGGTGACATATAAGGGAGGATGTTCCTCTACTACTACTACTACTACTGCTGGTCATCAAAATGCTGCACTGTCCTACTATATACTGCTCACAACAATGCAGCACAGATATGGATAGTATACTTGACACAGAGCTGCGAGATACAGCAATGGCCTACTGTACTGTACTATATGTATACTGCTGGTCACCAAAATGCTGCACTGTCCTACTATATACTGCTCACAATAATGCAGCACAGATATGGATAGTATACTTGACACAGAGCTGCAAGATACAGCAATGGCCTACTGTACTGTACTATATGTATACTGCTGGTCACCAAAATGCTGCACTGTCCTACTATATACTGCTCACAATAATGCAGCACATATATGGATAGTATACTTGACACAGAGCTGCAAGATACAGCAATGGCCTACTGTACTGTACTATATGTATACTGCTGGTCACCAAAATGCTGCACTGTCCTACTATATACTGCTCACAATAATGCAGCACAGATATGGATAGTATACTTGACACAGAGCTGCAAGATACAGCAATGTCCTACTGTACTGTACTATATGTATACTGCTGGTCACCAAAATGCTGCACTGTCCTACTATATACTGCTCACAATAATGCAGCACAGATATGGATAGTATACTTGACACAGAGCTGCAAGATACAGCAATGGCCTACTGTACTGTACTATAGTGGTCATTCCGAGTTGTTTGCTCGTTGCCGATTTTCGCTATGCTGCGATTTGTTGCTAAATGCGCATGCGCATGGTGCGCTGCGCGCATGCGCTTAGGTATTTACCACAAAACTTAGTAGATTTGCTGGTGTTCGTGTGACGCTTTTCAGTCGCACTGCTGATCGGTGAATGATTGACAGGAGAGGGGTGTTTCTGGGTGGTAACTGAGCGTTTTACGGGAGTGTGCTAAAAAACTCAGGCGTGTCAGGGAAAAACACGGGAGTGTCTGGAGAAACGGGGGAGTGGCTGGCCGAACGCGGGGCATGTTTGTGACGGCAAACCAGGAACTAAACGGACTGAGCTGATCGCAATCTAAGAGTAGGTCTGGAGCTACTCAGAAACTGCAAGAAAATATTTAGTAGCAGTTCTGCTAATCTTTCGTTCGCTATTCTGCTAAGCTAAGATACACTCCCAGAGGGCGGCGACCTAGCGTTTGCAATGCTGCTAAAAGCAGCTAGCGAGCGAACAACTCGGAATGACCACCTATATGTATACTGCTGGTCACCAAAATGCTGCACTGTCCTATTATATACTGCTCACAATAATGCAGCACAGATATGGATAGTATACTTGACACAGAGCTGCAAGATACAGCAATGGCCTACTGTACAGTACTATATGTATACTGCTGGTCACCAAAATGCTGCACTGTCCTACTATATACTGCTCACAATAATGCAGCACAGATATGGATAGTATACTTGACACAGAGCTGCAAGATACAGCAATGGCCTACTGTACTGTACTATATGTATACTGCTGGTCACCAAAATGCTGCACTGTCCTACTATATACTGCTCACAATAATGCAGCACAGATATGGATAGTATACTTGACACAGAGCAGCAAGATACAGCAATGGCCTACCGTACTGTACTATATGTATACTGCTGGTCACCAAAATGCTGCACTGTCCTACTATATACTGCTCACAATAATGCAGCACAGATATGGATAGTATACTTGACACAGAGCTGCAAGATACAGCAATGGCCTACTGTACTGTACTATATGTACACTGCTGGTCACCAAAATGCTGCACTGTCCTACTATATACTGCTCACAATAATGCAGCACAGATATGGATAGTATACTTGACACAGAGCTGCAAGATACAGCAATGGCCTACTGTACTGTACTATATGTGTACTGCTGGTCACCGAAATGCTGCACTGTCCTACTATATACTGCTCACAATAATGCAGCACAGATATGGATAGTATACTTGACACAAAGCTGCAAGATACAGCAATGGCCTACTGTACTGTACTATGGGGGTCATTCCGAGTTGTTCGCTCGTTGCCGATTTTTGCAACGGAGAGATTAAGGCAAAAATGCACATGCGCATGCGGTAAGAATTTTAGCACAAAACTTAGTAGATTTACTCACGTCCGAACTAAGAATTTTCATCGTTGAAGTGATCAGAGTGTGATTGACAGGAAGTGGGTGTTTCTGGGCGGAAACTAGCCGTTTTCTGGGAGTGTGCGGAAAAACGCAGGCGTGCCAGGAAAAAACGCTGGAGTGTCTGGAGAAGCGGGGGAGTGGCTGGCTGAACGCAGGGCATGTTTGTGACGTCAAACCAGGAACGAACCGACCTGAGCTGATCGCAATCTGTGAGTAGGTCTGGAGCTACTCAGAAACTGCTAAGAATTTTCTATTCGCAATTCTGCTAATCTTTCGTTCGATATTCTTCTAAGCTAATATACACTCCAGGAGGGCGGCGGCCTAGCGTTTGCAATGCTGCTAAAATCTGCTAGCGAGCGAACAACTCGGAATGACCCCCTATATGTATACTGCTGGTCACCAAAATGCTGCACTGTCCTACTATATACTGCTCACAATAATGCAGCACAGATATGGATAGTATTCTTGACACAGAGCTGCAAGATACAGTAATGGCCTGCTGTACTGTACTATATGTATACTGCTGGTCACCAAAATGCTGCACTGTCCTACTATATACTGCTCACAATAATGCAGCACAGATATGGAGAGTATACGTGACACAGAGCTGCAAGATACAGCAATGGCCTACTGTACTGTACTACTATAATTATATACTGGTGGTCCCCTCAATGCAGCACACTGAGCACAGATATTTGCAGCACACTGAGCACAGATATGGAGCGTTTTCAGGCAGAGTACGTAGATATTTGCAGCACACTGAGCACAGATATATGCAGCACACTGAGCACAGATATTTGCAGCACACTGAGCACAAATACGGAGCTTTTCAGGGAGAGAACGCAGCTACGTCCTCTCCGTTCAATCTCCAATGCACGAGTGAAAATGGCGGCGACACGCGGCTCTTTATATAGAATACGAATCTCGCGAGAATCCGACAGCGGGATGATGACGTTCGGCTGCGTTCGGGTTAACCGAGCAAGGCGGCAAGACCCGAGGCAGCCTCGGACCCGTGTAAAATAGGTGAAGTTCTGGGGGGTTCGGATCTCGACGAACCGAACCCGCTCATATCTAATTCAAACTATATGAAGTTACTTCTCTGACACTTACAAGTAACTTCATATTGTTAGAATTCTCATGCTTCCTGTACAGGAGCAAATAGCTCCATCATTAAGGTGCCTGCTTCTAGTGTAAGAGGTCATGGGTTCTAATCCTGGGTATGAAATAGTCAGCATTGTGAGTAACTGAGCAGATCTATGTATTGTGTGCTTGCACACTACATACATCTGCCTAATTGCAATGGTTTTGAACTGACAATACTAATTAGTAGCTTCATATAGTCAGTAAGGTGTCTGCCTTCAGTGTAACAGGTTATAGGTTCTAATTTTGGGTATGGCTGCTAAGAAAAGTGTGGTTTAAAATAAATGACAATGAAATGTATATGCATACATATATTTATCTATCTCTCTCTCTCTTTCTCTCTCTCTCTCTCTCTATATATATATATATATATACATACATATATAGGGAGGGGGGCAAAACGTTGTGGGCAACATAAAGTAAAAACCTTTTTTTCACTAAGCTGCAGTGCCGTGCTTATTTCCCCGCTGGGGCAACCTTCGCTACATGTACCTTGTAACACAGGCTTGCAGAAGGTTCACTGAATACAGAGTAGTGCCAGACCTATTTGTTTGATATATACAGTATATACTATATATATATATATATATATATATATATATGATATCGGATGTAGTTATGTGACCGGCGGCCAGCAGACTGCCGGTCACATTACCAATAGCTACAACCCGTCCCCTTCTAAATCCCGACAGTCGGCATGCAAACTAGCAGGGACTATTCCCACTCGTGGGTGTCCCTGGAGGGTGCCACTGAATTCATCTAGCAAAAAACTGAAGGATGTCTCTGCATGCGGTCTCCTCCTTTTACACTGCACTGGATGCTGCGGCTGTCAGGCTGTACCGCATAGTGTCTCAGTGCTTCCTCCATGCTGATGTGTGTAACATCAAGACATGTGAAGGCACATAGGAGGCAGATGCAACTATGGCTCCTGAGATGCACCCCCATGGCCGCTCCTCATAGCCCTGATGCACCTCCTCCAGGCCCCTGGATCCCGGCAGCACCTGACTACATGTCTGCTGTAATGCTGATGCCACCTGGAAACAACTTAAGGTAAGTAACCCATGGGGGTTTCTGCAGGACCACAGACAGTACAGGTCTTACAGCCTGATGGGTGGTTTGCACTTGTAATCAGCATAATAGGGAAAACACAGGCATTGGGGCACAATACAGTACATATTGAGGACGGGGGGGCAGTAATGAACTTACAGATGGGGATGGAGCACAATAAGGAGCATGTAAATATATGTATGTGTCTATATATAAACATACTGTGCCATTATCTATCCCCACCAGACCCTAATGCAGACGCTGCAAAGTGCGATTGCTTTAAACAATAGAAGTGTTAATAGTTCATTTTCATTAATTAACAAAATGCAAAGTGAATGAACAGAAGAGAAATCTATAATCAAATCAATAATCAATATTTGGTGTGACCACCCTTTGCCTTCAAAACAGCATCAATGTTTCACTTTCACACAGGTACACTTGCACAGTTTTTGAAGGAACTCGGCAGGGAAGTTATTCCAGACATCTTGGAGAACTAACCACAGATCTTCTGTGGATGTAGGCTTGCTGAAATCCTTCTGTCTCTTTATGGAATCCCAGACAGACTCAATAGTGTTGAGATCAGGGCTCTGTGGGGGCCATATCATCACTTCCAGGACACCTTGTTCTTCTTTACGCTGTAGATAGTTCTTAATGATATTAACTGTGTGCAGAATAAATTTGGAGCCAATCAGAGAGGACATTAGCGAGAATATTTTGTGATGGGGTTATTAAGTTGTGTTGTTGATGACTTTGTAGATGAAGGCAAGAAATGTTAATTGAATTCTGGAGACTATGGAGCTCTAGGGTTGGGAAGTGGTGTGGAGGCTGGGGAGTCACTGAGGAATAGCAGTGTTGTGACTGCATGTATTACAGACTGAACCAGGGACAGGGTGAGTGATGGGAATGCCAGATAGGAAGGTGGAATCAACTGACCAGGAACTACTGGCCTGAGTGTAATACTGACCATATGTCTCTAGATGAAGGATCACTTTAACGGGTGTGGTACTGTATATAAGATCTACATGCTTTAGGTCTACAGTCATTAGGTTGACCCCATATTGGTAGACATATCAAAGGTCAACACTGGAAAGGGTCATCAGGTACAAAAGGTTAACAGAGTCGAACGGTTGACATGACAATGGTCGACACAAAAATGGTTGACACACTTTATTGTATTTGTGGAGTTAGTGTGGATAGTTTTTGAACGTGAGACCACCAATTGTTGAAACGCATCCCCTAGCAGGCTCACATCCCTCACCAGGCTTCGGGCACGGTGTCTCACTCCACTCCGCTTCGCTCACCGCAAGGTTCCTAAGGTTATGATATGTGACATGGATAGTCAAGAAAGGAAAAAGTAAAAAAACATATGAACGTGTCGATCTTTTGAACATGTCGATCTTTCATATGTCAACATTTTGTCCATGTTGACCATATGGGGTCGACATAATGACTGTTGACTTAATGTGTGTTGACTAATAGTCTGGATTTCCACTTTAATATAGTGCCACAAATTTTAAATAAAGGGTTTATACTTTGTTAGGGTGAATGATGCCTCTGTGTAATACAGGCAGGGGTGTCATGACTTGTACGATTTCCAAACCCCAAATGCAAACACATCGGCAAAATCTACTACTTATAATCACATATACCCAACTGTTCTATGTAGCCCTACAAGTCCAATGATGGACATATGTTAAACGCAAAAGAAAATAAATACTTTAAAATACAATACCGTTCCCAAATTTTGCTTTCAATTTCTAGAATGAATATTTTAATAACTTTGTTCAATATATATATATATATATATATATATATATATATATTATCTTTGAAATATAAACTCAACATTCTGACTACATATGTTTTCCGGTCGTACAAGAAACCTTCTTCATTCATTTTCAGTTTACATTAATAATAAACAAAATATAAACTCATTGATATTGGCTTTGCAATTTATGAACTTGATGTATTATAATAAACATCGACATAATGTACAAAGACTCAAATACAAGGTATTATTCCCATGTACTGTAGCTTGGTTTGTATTGGCTAGCTGTTTTTACAAGGAAATATGTGGGTGGAAAATGTAAACTCACTCCCTTTACACTCCTTTACATGGACTCTGGGTGCTCAGCCACGGACACCCCCTTGCGAGTGCTTCAGGGCCGGATTGAGTCTTGGAAGGGCCGGGGCACTTAAGACAGGGGGCTCAAGGGGGGTGAGGGGTGTATATTAGATTGGGTATACCTCCCAACATGACCAATTCCAGGAGGAACAAAATACTCTCTACTTGGACTTCCCTCTTAATAAATCATTACTGTCACGTGTGTTGATTTAGTTACTCCATGAGAAAGGTGTTTCACACTGTATTTTGCACCTTGAGAAAAACGCCTGCGGGCAATGAAACGTCTGACTTTTTGCACTATGCTTGTTTGCACATAATGTAACTGCATTTTTCATGGAATTATAAAAGTTTGATTTATTTGGAAAACCGTGGAGTGCCGCCTGGTTCCTATTCTAGGAGACAACTAGTGGATCTGACCCAGGGAACCATCCTCTACGTATGTATCTATCGACAGGAGGGCACCCCGGTAGTTGCAATTATGGGCAAGCTGGCATTTAACAACCCATCGCACAAAGGTCTCTCTCATGAATTGTAGATAAAACTATAGTGTTAACTGCTCAAAGGGCAGAGGATAGATCCTAATATACACATATAAGCTTACTTCAGCTGGTAAATGCCAACACGTTACACAGGGGGAGATGTGTCAAACTTGGAGAAACATAAAATGGAGAGAGACAAAACACCAACCAATCAGCTCCTGTCATTTTTCAAACATAGCCTGTAACATGGCAGTTAGGAGCTGATTGGTTGCTACGTTATTTTTCTCCATGGTTTGACACATCTCCCCCATAGTCCGTTAGCTGACATCTACGTCTAGGCATAGCATTGTTTGCAAATTCCTGAACAAAGCTAACATTTAGGTTAAAATAATATTTTATGTTAATTCTGTCCCAAAAATGTTTCCATTGTTCTCTACGTTGTCTTTTAATACAGAGAACACAAAGTATAGTTTGAGAATAGACACCAGAAATATGTTTAATTGTTCAGATAATTAATTTTTCCCCCCAAGGAACAATGTGGAGAAGTTATTTTGGCAATGCGAGTGGTTGCTGTGATTTCCGCATTGCACTTTCCATGGGCTCCAATACGGACATATAGCGTATTTGGATCCCCTTTCATAAAATAAATAAACTGAAGATCATATTCACTCTGTTGGTAAATGTGAACAAAAGAAAACCAATAAAGAGTCACAGCATGTAACATTTGCATGTAATTATTTATTTATGCTATCTATAGCAAAGGCTGGAGAACGGCGGCGTTAGTAACTTGTGCTGAGAGTGGTTTTGGAACAGAAAAAAATTGAACACATGTCTGCAAAGTTTATAATAATCACCCTTTGTATAAAATACAGGCACACAAGATCGTATCTCTGCAAATAAACTAATTATCACCAACAATAAACCTAATCATTATCATTACGCATTTTGTAAATATTATTTTCTACAATCATAAATCTTATTTATTGAGGTTTTTATTTTTAACAATAATACAGTACTTCATTTGTAGACAGTGGTACTTTAAAGGAAGCCAATTACAATGAATGAAAACATTGGTCACAGCTGATTCAGGAACAGACGTTAATACTATACATCTCTTCGTTATTCCTTGTGTACATCTCTTCGTTATTGCTTGTTGCATTGCTTTGATAAGAGGTGAAGCAGAAAGAGTAATACCCCTTTCCCACCGCACAAATAACCCGGTATCGACCCGGCATATTGGTCGGTGTTTGGTGCGAATTCCTGGGTCGCCTGACCCGGTAATTCAAAGCAGTGTTATTCCCGGGTTTAATAACAGGTCAGTGGTAGCGTGAACGGGTTCCCGGGTTGAGTGGACCCAGGACCCGTTCACTACGTAGAGAGAGGCGGCGCGGAGATGAGCTCATCTCCCAGCGCCGGCTCCACCCCCCGCCGCTATGGCAACCCAACCCTGTATATTGCCGGGAAGCCTGCTGTTAGGGTCCAGTGCCGGATCCCACCTGGGAAGGACCCGTTTCCTATTCCCGTGTGTGATTTGGCATTGGCGATGTGAAAAGGGTATTATAGTGGCACAATAAGTAGCGCTATAGTACATATCACCCACAATTATGTCAATCTGACACCTTTCCCGTTCAAAGGGCCTAAATCATGTTTGTCCGCAATGGAGCAATTATCGGCATATTGTGCATGTGCAGCGATCGCACTGCGCACACGCCAAGGTGCTGTTATGGTCGTGCTTCCACTCTATGTGCAAAAAACATTGTGCCTGCATCGCTACTGCCCTGTCCAGTCTGCTTAGTCATAGGTCTACCCTAGCAGTTGATGTTCCTCTAGTTTGCGTGTAGGCTGCGTACTGTATGTGTACACAGTTGCGAAGGAGATTGCGATGGCGCCGGTGGGCTTCTATCTTCTTTTCAGGGCGGCAGCTTTACTTGCGTTTCACTAGCAATTCCATAGCCTATAAAATCGCAGCTGCGCATGCAAGTGCGTACAATCATTAATTCGGCCAGAAAGGATCAGAGGAGCTGAGATTTAAGCTCTCCTGCCAACAGGGAGAGGAGAACATATAGATACCAGTGACTGGGGGGTATATTTACTAAAGTGCAGGTTTATAAAAGTGAAGGTGTTTCCCATAGCGACCAATCAGATTCTACATATTTATCTAGAGCAGTGGTTCTCAAACTCGGTCCTCAGGACCCCACACAGTGCATGTTTTTCAGGTAACCCAGCAAGTGCACAGGTGTATTAATTACTCACTGACACATTTTAAAAGGTCCACAGGTGGAGTTAATTATGTCACTTGTGATTCTGTGAGGATACCTGGAAAACATGCACCGTGTGGGGTCCTGAGTTCCGAGTTTGAGAACCTGTGATCTAGAGCCTTCTAGAAGATAATAGCTTGAATCTGACTGATTGCTATGGACAACACCTCCACTTCTATAAACCTTCACTTTAGTAAACATACCCCTGGGTGTCAGTGTATCCTGATTGGTGGATGCTGTACTAGTAGATCTTTAAAAAATATGAATCACACTGTATGTCCACCAGCTGCTACATCAGTCTTCACAATTTGGCGATGGTTTTCCATAGACGGTTTCTTTCAGCACGTTTGAGCTAAATAATTATATTGCAAAGCTGAAATTGCATCCTTATAATCATAGAGAAAATACAAATGAGGTTATTTCAACTTTCCAACATGTGGAGATAAATCTGTGCTATTAATTCAGGAAACTCGGTAAACTGTAAATTTTCCCTGACATAATTATGGCACTATTTCACATTTCATTGATTTCCAACCGGATTTTTTCTTTTTAAGGGGCGTTGCGCAGGCATGTATTTATTAAGGTGCTGATATTAAAGTCATCTCACAGAAACATATTTGCAATTTTGTCTGATGCCATCTTTGTAAGATTAGGCAATTGGAGAAGTCTTAAAGACGGCAGGATGTAATTACCGGACGCCAAGACACGAGCCTGTGGTTTCTATAACAATTTCTATACACCTTGTTACACAATGTGCTACAAGATCTATCACAACCCTGCACTGGTCTGTAGCACACAATGGACCACTCAATGCTTCTTATCAGTCTCTCCCTCACTGCAGCTGCTTCAATACAACTCCTCTGCTGATATTTCTTCCTCTCCCGACGTCAGCTCTTTTCTTTTCTCATTTCCTGCTATTTCTTTTATTTACATATTTTTCCTTATCTTTTATTTTTTTTTTATCTTTGTTTCTTTCTCTTATCCACATTTATTTCCCTCTCCGTCTGCATTCCCATAGTCTATTTAACAAGAAGCAAACAAACAATACACAGGTAAGTACAATAGCTTGTTAGACTTTATGACCTTTATAGAATAAGGCAACACATTTTTCGTAGGGTTTGTATTTCTTAAGGTGGCCATACACTGCAGCAGAAGACCAGCCGACAGGGACGGGGAAAATGGTGAATGCTGATAGTCTCCAAACCTTCAAGCGTTCCCTGAAAACTCACCTCTTCAGGCAATTGTATCAAATTCCAGAATCCCCCACATAACTTTCATAAACCTTCCTATCAAATTGCATCCGATCTGCATAGTCCACACATAACCTCACATGTCTTCTCATCCTTCCTCTCGACCCCGGTTCATCATTGCTGTATGACCATATAATACAGTCCACCAAGAACCTTTGTAATCTGGTGGACGACTATGCAATAGATAGCACCTATCCCTGTGTATCCATGCCTATTTCCCTATAGATTGTAAGCTTGCGAGCAGGGCCTTCCTACCTCTATGACTGTCTGTTATTATATCATTGTTTTGTTATATCATTGTTATTTCCAATTGTAAAGTGCAACGGAATTTGCTGCGCTATATAAGAAACTGTTAATAAATAAATAGTTGGAGCGCCTCATGCAATACAGGATGTATGGGGATGTGGTCTCTAGATTGTTTTTCAGCTATTTTCAAGCTGTGGACGACACATGGAGCAAGAGGAACCTGAACTTGCTGGGCTAGGTGGATCTCTGAGACAGGACTTGAACGTGCTGTGCTTAGGGGAACTCATATACAGGACCTGGAAATGCTGGGTTGGGTGGAACTCTGAGACACAACCTAAACTTACTGGGTTTGGTGTAACTCTGAGACAGGACCTGAATATGTTCGGTTGGGTGGAACTCTGAGACAGAACCCTAACATGCTGGGCTGGGTGGAACTATGAGACAGAAAATGAATGCACTGGGCTGGATGGAACTCTGAACAGAACATGAACGTATTGGGCTGACTGGAACTCTGAGACAGAACTTAATGGTGCTGGGCTGGGTGGAACTATGAGACAGAATATGAACCGGTTGGGCTGGGTCGAACTCTGAAACCGAACTTGAACGTGCTAGGCTGGCTGGAACACTGAAACAGAACATGAACATAATCGGCTGGCTGGAACACTGAAACAGAACATGGACATAATGGGCTGGGAGGAACTCTGAGACAGAACATGAACATACTGGAATAGGTGGAACTCTGAGGCAGAACTTGAACGTGCTGGGCTAGCTGTTACACTGATACAGAATATGAACATAATGGGCTGGGAGGAACTCTGAGACAGAACATTAACATACTGGGCTAGGTGGATATCTGAGGTAGAACTTGAAAGAGCTGGTCGGAACTCTGAGGCAGAACCCGTCAGCCGTAGCACAGAAGCAGCTGCGTATGCAGCCTCATGACTAATTTTGCAAAAAATTACGTTGCCGCATTCAGACTTGCATCCAACTCAGCATGAGGCTCACAGTGTCTTCTGCTACTACTACTACTGTATCTTACTGGAATTTTCTTGCCGTTGACACAAAACAAAATTAGTCTATAGTAATTGGAATGTGACAATATGATTGGCCAGGAACATACATGCTTTTTTTTTAAATGGTATTATTAAACACTGACCATACTCTCCTTTCTAGGTTTCTAAATATGTATTTTCTGATAGAGCCCAGGGAAATTAGACTGCCTGATAGAAATTATGAGCTACTATTGTGCATCGCAAGGAAAGAGAGAGAGAGAGAGATGGCGGGGGGCAGAGAGAGAGAGTTTTCTGAAACTTTTAAAGAAAGTTTGAATAACAGCATCAATCTCTTGATAGAAATATTGTCTGAAATAAAAGAACATTGACTGAGAAGAGAGGAGAACTGGTATGGGATTAGATTGGGTTATTCATAATCCCAGATGTTGTATTATATCCATTCTACCATAAATGCATATTCATTAAAGATATGTTTCCTTGCAAGATTTCCAATCTCTTTGTACACGGAAAAAATGGAAAATGTTTTATGCTGATTTAGTTACTGCCTGGGTGAGTGAGATATTTAGAATTGATTATCTCTATAAGTTGTCCTATGATATTTACAGTGTCTCCTGGTAATTAAAACCTATAGAGAGAGTTTAAAATGAACTAGAGAGATACATTGTATGTTGCAGAGCTTTATAATGACATCTGGCATTCCATAAATTCTTTATCATTTCCAAGAAAACACCCACGTCAGAATGGAGTGTTTTGTGCCTTTTTCAAAACCAATTTCTGATTGGAGTTAACCCCTTTAGGTGTAGAGATAATTAATGGTGCAGTATTGCTAACAGTATTTTAACAGTACTGTATAGCTGTGGTGTTCAGTTTGCATTGGTATTAAACTAGCTATGGCCAATGACAGATCAAAGCCCAAAGCCAGCCCTGTTCTCTTCCATTGCACCTGGGGCATAAGTAGAACTGTGTGGGCCCTATAGCAAAACTTTGAAAGTGCACCCCAGCTGCTAGAGTCACCACTCTAGTCAGTGCTCCCCGGAGTGGGAATACCTCTTGGCAGGACCCTCCTCACAATGTGAGTCTTCTGCACAGACTTTCACAGCTCACTGCAGTCACTGAGCGCATCAATTAATGTGCGGTAGCAGCTTCTCAGGGGTGTTTGGCTGTGGCAATGTATGCTCCTCTAGTCTCGACATGGGACCCCATTCAGTAAGGATTGCAAATTCTGCTTTTTAGCAGATTTTTCAATCCTTTTGATCACATGCTGGGTGCCGCCTATCGCAGGTCAAGGCCGTCCAGCATGCTAACTGTCGTCCCCCCAACTGTGGTGCAACCGCAATTTCAGCATGATTGCAGAAGTAGGGAAGCCACCTGCCGGCGCAGCCTGGCTGCAGCGGTAGGAGGGCCGCTGCCATCTTTCTGATCAGAGCGGCTGCGTGTGATGTCATGCATCACGCAGCTGCCCCAGTCACACCCACACCACTCCCCCCATTTATCTGCTGCCTCTGTTTCCCTGACGCCGCCCCAACAACGCTCCATCTCTGCCTATGAAACGGAGGGTGGCCGCCCCGCGAACGCCTGTGCCTTATTGACATCCAGAGGTGTTCGCATTTACTGCTGTCCTCTCGCAGAAAATGCGGGCGCATGCACCCACATCATCTTGCAAGCCAACATGAATGAGGTCCATGATCTGTCTCTCTGGCACTGGGAGGAGGAGACGTGCCTGACATTGTTGTGGCCTATGGTTGTCACTCACTCCCAGCAGGTCAGGCATGGTGCAGCACATGATTAGGTGCAGGGGGAGAGGTGGGCTTTGGGAGGACTGGTGGGGACCCGTAGCAGCCGCACCCTTTGCACCCACAATAGCAGGGAGCCAGGGTGCAAGTGCACAGGTTTTCCCTCTTCCTGGGCCCACACAGATTCCACACCCAAGCCCAGATCTCCAGCAAAGAAACCACAGCCATGTTTATAAAAGGGACAGGATACATGCTGGAGTGCACAGTACTTACCGCATTTGTTGGCTCTGTCCCTCAGCATGAGGCTGGGGTACCTGTTACCACAGCTGGATTAAGGGGGGGCACAGGAGGTAAGTACCACTGGTCCCCCTTTTCTCAGGGGGCCCTCTTGCCATACATGCTGTGACCCAACTCTGCTGCTGCAGTCTGTGCGGTGACAATTCTTCTTGTCTCCAGCCTGCAGCACCATAGGAGCTGAACACTGTGGTTAGGACCCAGAGGAAACACTACCCAGCTTCCTTCAGCACTTCAGGGATAACTAGACTCTGCTCTACCGGAAGAGCATCCAAAGGCATGCACTCAGTGCTTTCATTATCTGTCTATCTATCTATCTATCTATCTATCTATCTATCTATCTATCTATCTATCTATCTATCTATCTACCTACCTACCTACCTATCTATCAATTGATCGGTCTGTCTGTCTGTCTGTCTGTCTATCTATCATCTATATTATTTCTGTCTATCTAAATAAAGAGCTATAGATATATTGGGGCAATGTCAATTTAGAGGAAGGGTGCACAAAAATGACAAATAAACAATTGTAAAGAAACTAGGCACTTTGGAAAGAGTAAGTCGCCCCAGTATGGTACAGTTATTGCCAAAGTGGATTTTGATATTTGCGATTCATTCCTCTTTAAAACAACAACAGTTTTATCCTATGTGACATAGTTCATGAAATACATTTCTTTTGGATTATATTTGTGGCCTAGCTAACTATAGGTACAACGTATATTATTATCTCTAAAGATGAATGGTAAATAATGGGGTTTGAGCACAAACCCCATTATTTACCATTCAGTACTATTATATCCATTCGGTTCTATTTATTATGTCTTGTTTACAATAGCTCTTTGCTTTGCTTGTCCTTGCAGTATTTCATCTGTTTATTACAATCTTTCCCCTTCATCAAGGTCATTTGGAATTGTATTCTCTTGGCTGTATACTCTCTCCCCCACTTGCAGTATTCATTGGTGTGATATGTGGGTTTTATGAATTCCACATTCAATACATTATCAGACGTACAATATAGGTCTCTGTCAAGGACAAATTATAGTTGATAACAGAGATTTTTGTTAGTTGTTTTGTATACCATGCTGGCCATGAATTTCAGCATGCAAAGAGTTGACACACAACCGACATAACATAACAAGATCTTTGTATTATAGTACATACAATAAACTAATATGGAAAAAAACTAGTGCGCTAGAGAGAAATAAGGGAGATGCTATAAAAGTATAAATAAGAAAGTACAACAGAGTGATAGAAAACAAATGATATTCATTGGTCTTGCTTTACATGTGAAATTGCTATTTATAGTTCTATATACTGTAGAGAATTGAACAGTGCTAAAATATGGTGTTTAGATCATCATAAAAAGAATATATTATTAAGTTCATTATCTGCAGACCGAAACAATATTTAACAACATTTATTGATATATGAATTCACTATAATCACTAGTAAGTTAATATAAACAGCAGCATATAGGACCGGTCTCCTGAAGGAATTCCAAGTACAGTATATGAACATGAAAAGTGTCCTTAAGGATTCATGGTACAGTACACCCAAATATAGATCGACACTGTCTAGGTCGACAATGTTTAGATCGACCACTATAGGTCGACAGTCACTAGGTCGACAGGGTTGGAATGCCGCGACAGGGTTTCTAGGTCGACATGTGCTAGGTCGACAGGTGACTGTCAATCTATAGTGGTCGACCTAAACATTGTCGACCTAGACGCTGTCGATTTGATGATCCACACCCAATAAAGAGATGCACTATAAGTATAGATACTAAAGATCTTAGGTCAGAGACGGTAAGTCCAGCAAAAAGAAATTGGATGGTTTTATTATATATAAACCAGGTAGAGACCAATAGCCAAAGACACCTGCTGTATTGGAAATACTATCCATGACTATTAACACAGGACCGTACAAGAGCCAATTTTCAGGCAGTTACATAAATGGACTTATTTAAAAATGAATGGGAATTAATGACCGCAAATTCAATCAGGCCAGATTTATTATTACATGTACATGTATAAAAATTACAGCCAGTTCCTGATCATAAGGATATGGACAGCCCTGTATTCAACTGAACCTAGAATTGTTGTAATATGTATTAAGGATCTTTTTTATGGAACCGCCATAAATAGCCGCCATCAGATACTGTAAGTTGAGACCCTCAGATATCCGGGCAGAGTTGCTGTCAGCGGTATCTTTATAAACCACATATTTCCCAGCTCAGTGTTAATAAGGTGTGTGAATTGTGAGCTGGATAATTGAAACTATGCCCAAGGACTGCAGTAGAAAGTAACAGCTGTAAGGGTCTAATTTATCAACGAGTGATAAAACTCATTGTGATTGATAAGACTCGTTGCGTATAACTGGTGCTCCAGCCGGGAGGTTTTCAAGTTGTCGGCTGCTGGGATCCCAGCGGTCAGGATACTGACGCCGGAATCCTGACACCCGGTGAAATACCGACGGTCGCAATCCTGAACGCAGCCCAGAATCCCCACCTAAAGTCACGACCGGGCCTGAAGCGTGGCAAGCAGAGCGAGACACGTTGCGCTCGGTGCCGGTATTCCGGCTATCGGGATCCTGGTAACCTGACCGCCAGTATCCCGACAGCTGGGATATCATACTGAATACCTCCAGCCAATATGCTCCAAACTGTCATTTTCAAACCCATGACAGGAGCTGAACACACGAGCTGACTGGCACCATTTATTATTTACAACAAGTTTTATCTCTCATTAATACATGGGCCCTCATATTTGGATGAAGGAAAAAAACACAGATTCCTTGCTTGTTTCTGTCAGTAAGTTAAATAAATAAATTCACTATAAAGGAATCAGATCACCGTGCAGGGCCGTATTTTCGTATGGGCTCAATGGGCTCTTGCCCAAGGGCCCCAGGAGTAAAAGGGCCATGGGCTGATAGCTGAGGGCCCCCTCTTTCCAGGGGTACCAGATTTTTGAAAATCTGCCCTGTGGAACCGGAGATATCTCACTTCAAAGCAGTGGTCCCCATCCAAGCTTGGTAATTGTTCTTCCCAGCCAGATATCTCGGGTTCTGTCTGACTTAGAGTTTTTCTGAGAGTATACTCCAAAAGCTGGGACTCTCCCCTTTTGGTGGACACTGGCAGCTTGTCTCTACTATGCCCAGAACCAGAGATATCAGCCTTCAAGCAGCTGGTCCTTGCTCCAGCTTCACACGCCTGGTATGCAGTTTTATATTTTTGTTGGTGGACTGCTCTGGCTCCTAAACTCTGATCCCCAAGTCCCCAGCACCTCCTGAAAGGTGAGAATCTCTAGTTTTTATCCTATTCAAAGCTAAGAAATCTATTTCCAGGAACTGGAGATATCTGCGTAAAGCAAGCTGCCCTCCCACCAGCAAATGCTGAATATTAAGCCCACGCCACTATCCACCCCTCCCCTGTGTATTAAACACCCCCTACCACACTGGAAGTCATATACCAGGGCCCCTTCATTCAGCACAATGTCCCCTTCTACAGTTTAGTGTTCTCCTTCCCGTCCCATCTGTGCAGTAAAGGAGTAATTAGCAGAAATTATTTCTCCAGGTCCTACATGCTGAGCGAAAGATAGAATCCCCTACCCCCCCGCAAAACATCAAAGCTGCCGCTGATAGCACCCCCCACCGCTACCACTGATAGGTGGGTAGGGGCCCCGGTACATTGCTTTGCCCAGGGGCCTACACTGCTGTTAAGACGACTCTGTCACTGTGTAGGATATCAATGGCGCAATTATACACACGATACATACAATGCAATGCCTGCTTCTTATCAAAGTCATCCACATCATCTTCTCACCACTGATATACTGAGCTACTGGTAGGCACAGCAGTGATATTAAGTGGGTCTCCTGTAGCCATACTTATCATGGCGTAGCCTAGGCACGAGTGCGCCTAGTTTGCCGCAATGCGCGCGCACGTCCGGTGTACATGTGCGTCTTAATCGCAGTTGCAGCCATTCACTTTACATTGGAGTGGCAATAGTCACAGCCCGGCGTGAGTGCGCTTAGCCGCACCAGGAGTGCATGTGCGGCTGCTTCCCAGCCACAATGAGCATGGCTACATCTGTAATCTGCAGTACAATATTAATGTCCAGTGGCAATTCTGACCCACTGTGGCATGTCCTTTTTATCCTTCACGATAATTTCACATGTTTGGGTGTGTAATCACAAATAAATTTTCTATCAGCCGATGTCGGACCGCAAGACATCATTACACAATAACCTTACCACTAAATGTGAACTAACTTAACTTATCTAGAAATAACGACACAGAGAAATAATGACACAGACCACTAAAATGCCATTAAAATTGGTCAACCGTTATTTATTTTAATTATAATAGTTAAACTAAGTATGGTGGCAAATAAGAAAGAACGGCCGGATCAGCAGTGACATTATGACTTTTTGCCGCTACGCATGTCCACGACATTACTTTTTTTAATCTCATTTGGCTACGCCAATAAGCGCTGAGTCTTCAACTCTCTCCCCAATACACCATAATAGGACCGGCCAGACAGCCAAGCCCAATGACCCCCGGTAAGGAGGGCCAGAGTATACAATGTATTGGGCAAAGAGGGCACCTCCACACAGCGGCGCAATAGCCACTGTAACCACCATTCTTTCCCGCCACACACCGGCTCAGCAGGAGCCGGTGCCGCCACCATACTACAACACAACTAACTATACCCTAGCTAACTCAAGCCACACCTTCATCCGTCAAATGGACGCCATCAGTTCTCAATAAATGGGCATCCTTAAATAATAAGTGGGTGGGCGACTACTGCGCCACCAAAATGCTCACCGCACTACGGGAATGACCAGGGGAGGAGAGGGGAGGGGAACGACCCGTCCCGAAGTGAAAACCTTCAAAACCTGCCACAGAGGGCGCGAGCCAACAGCATCCCCCGGGTTCTCAGGAGAAAAGCAGGGCAAAATCCAATGGTACCCTCACCGTTCAAACGGTAACGAGTGGCCAAAAAAGGCTACAGGTCAAGTCCAGTTGAGGAACAACAAGCAGACGGGGAAACAAGATGGACACCCTTTCAGACTTACACAGAAAATGACATGCAGCCAAGCGAAGGTACCCCCACTCCACCCCGCCGGCCCGTTGCTCTGCGAGCGAACTGAATCAAAAGAAAACTGAAAATTAAACTTTAGCCAAACCCCCGGAAGGGCCGGTCCGATAGTGGACATAAACTGTAAAGGCATTGGATTACCAGTGACCAAGCAATTTAATCTCGGCATCTGAGAAACCCAAGGACGCTGCCGTTGTCACAGCCCCAATGTGAAAGGAATGCATGACATACATTAATGGCGACAATCCCAATGCAAGGAGGCAATTCCACCAAAAGTGGTAGACTGTCAAAGGGGACCCATCAAGGTGCAGGAGCCAATTCTCCGCCACCACTAGGCCGCAAACCACAGTACGCATGAGCCAATGTGTTAGGGCAGGCGGGTAAGGCAACCCAACGGCTGCGCCCCAGCCACCCACGCTCAATAACTGCTACCCAATGAGTGAACGCTGCCCGATATTTTACTAGCGTGGCTGGAGCCACCGGCAGGCATGCCAAAGCAGTTATCCCTGCCATATAACCTGCCAACAATGAGAAGGGCAAATGTCGCCTGTAAGCGCTGCAGCAGGGGCCAATGCGCGGAACCTATTCCACTGTCGCCTAGAAAGAGCGTCGGCAATCCCATTGTCTACCCCTGGAACGTGACGCGCAACAAAGTGTACATTAATATGCAAGCAGTGCAAGACCAGACGAGCCAACAAGCGAAGAACGGGGAGCGAAGATGATCGCTGCCCGCTGATAGCCTGAACCACGTCCAGATTGTCACACCAGAAGACCACGTGCCGGTCTCTAACCCGTTCACCCCACAGCTTCAATGCAACTACAATGGGAAAAAGTTCCAGCAACAAAAGGTTTTGGGTTAAGCCCCACTGGAACCAGGAATACGGCCAAGGGGCAGCGGACCATGCACCATCGAGGTACGCACCGTATCCCCAGGAACCGGACTCATCGGTGAACAACTGGGCCACCTGCCAATGCCCTCTCAATAGTTTGGCAACTTTGTCTAAGGGCAAACGGCAGCAGTCCGTCTCAGTATCTATTTCAATGCCTAGATACGAGAGGCAAGTGCAGGGACCCTCACATTTGTCTGGAGTGATCGGTACCCCAAATTCAGAAATGAGTGCTTTCAAGGAGAAAAGTAAACGCGCACACCTGTCTGAGTTGGAAGGCCCCATGCACAGGAAATCGTCCAGGTAGTGGGCGACTCTCATTTCACCCGTCCCAGCACAAACGCACCAATGGAGAAATGAACTAAAAGCCTTGAAAAAAGCACAGGAGCCCGAGCAACCCATGGGAAGGCATTTGGCGATGTAAAATCCGTCGTCCAGCCTAAAGCCCATGAAACTAAATGAATCAGGGTGCAATGGCAAAAGACGAAATGCAGATTCAACATCAATTGTACCCAATAACGCATGGGGGCCCGCCGCTCTGACTAAGTGCAACGCGTCATCAAATGACTAATATGTAACCGAGGATAGCGCCGCGGGGATTGCATCTTTAACTAACGCGCCATGCGGGTAAGACAGATGCTGGATTAGTCTAAATGCTCCAGGAGTTTTCTGAAGGACCACTCCCACCGGGGATAACACCAAATTCGGCAAAGTGGGTGAAGCAAAGGGGCCGGCCATGCGACCCAGCTGCACCTCCTTGGCCTCTTTGCCTTTCAGAACGTGGGGAAGGTCTCTGGCCGAGCGTAAGTTCCGAGGAGCTGAGTAAGGGACCTCGCCGCTAATGGTAAGGCGAAATCGCCCAGTAAAAACTGGCCAGCAAATACTGCGCCTGAGGGCGAAGTGGGTACCAGTGCAGCCATTTGCACACTGCGTCCACCCTGATGGGGGAAGGGGCTTTACTGAGCGCTATTAACGCCGGAGGACCTGCCACCCGATCCCGCATCGGCAGGCTTGGGACATTCATTAGCTGGATGGGACGCTCCACAACACAGGCAGCAGTGTCGAAAACGACATGTGGACCCGGAGCCGCAATTGTCGATTTTAAAGGCAAAACAACGACCCTTGGACCTTTTTCCCGCGTTGGCCCGAAAGGAACCCCTATCGTGCGGCCGAACTGGCTGGGCAGGAGAGGCTTCCTCAAGCTCGAGGGAGCTCTAGGTAACCTCAAGCCACATTTCAACGTCCTTCACTCTGAAGGCTATCATGTGCAGCCCGTGTGTCACGCACCTGGAAAGAGGGAGTTGAGGACTCTCGGTTTCTTCCGATGGTCGGGAAGAAGAACCGGAGCTGGGCAGTAATAAAGACGGCCGGATGTAGGTTCTCCTCATGCAGCTTTATTATTAACAGATGCTTGAGATCAATGCCAGAAGACACGGGAAGAAATGGGTGATAACGGATGACAATGTTGAAGGTCACTAAATGAAGAAATAAATGACGATTTGTGAACGATGCTGAAGAACTCTGAATGAAGAAATTAATAATGATTTGTGAACAATGTTAAAGAACTCTGAATGAAGAAAGAAAATGATGATTTGAGAACGATGTTGAAGAACTCTGAATGGAGAAAGGAAATTATGATTTGAGAGCGATGTTGAAGAACTCTGAATTAAGAAAGGAAATGATGATTTGAGAGCGATATTGAAGAACTCTGAATGCTGGAGAAAAGAACATGCTTGTAATGCTGGAGACTGGGAACACACTTGTAACGCTGGAGTCTAGGAGCACACTTGCAATGCTGGAGACTGGGAACACACTTGTAACGCTGGAGTCTAGGAGCACACTTGCAATGCTGGAGACTGGGAACACACTTGCAATACTAGAAACTAGGAGCACACTTGCAACGCTGGAGAATAGGAACACAGAGGGCTCGAGAATACGCCTTCCTGAAGCAGCAGCATGAGCCTGGGGTAGCTGTATAGCGACGATACTCAGGTGCTGGAGCTTTGCCCAGTGCCTCCTTTTGAACTGCCCGCCCTGTAGCCGATTGGTGAGGGGAGTCTGGGTCGCCATTGGCCCGTACCGATCATGTGGACGTCAGGCACAATGGTGGCGCCCATGTCACGGAGAGACGCTGGCCACCGGAGCCTGCTGAGGGGACTGCGCTGGAGAGACAGCACCCGTCGGAGAGGTAAGCGCGGCAGCCGCCGCTTACCACCGGTGACACCGTGCTGCTTGCGCCTGAACTCTTCATCATACCGGAGCCATACGAAGGCCGGTTAGAAAGAAACAGACCATAAATCATGTGCAGATAGCGCACGATGTTCATGGAAACTTCCGGGCGTGTCTCCAGATAACAGGCTGAGAAGGTGTAGAACCCTCTGAGCCAGATAACATGGGACCTATAGGCGTCCTCACCTATCCCACTCTTCTTCTTGGCCACCACCAAAGCCTTGCGGGTCTTTGATGTCAAGGCAAAGACATCCACGTAATTCCCGCTATTGATACGATCCCGTATCCGTGGGCGGAGACCACGCAAGACCTTGGTGTACGGGCAACGCACGACATCGCTTGGGCTGCCCAGTTCTGGACTGATGCTACTGCTCCCATGCCTATGGCGATGCGAACACTTACTGCGCTTGCAGGAACACCCGTGCCTCTTGCGTTTACCCATGGAAAGCTCCGCATGCCCCTTGCCACTCACAGCCTCGACCGCCTCACCCCGCTGCCCTAGTGTGCAATCAACATCAGTCTCACCTGACAGGAGGCCTGGGAGTCCTGTCTCAGGCCGGTCGATGCGGAAGACTGCTCGCTGTTCACTGGAATCGCTCTGCACTATGTCCACCTGATCTGAAACATGTGAGGGAACAGAAGATGCCAGCGAAGAGCCAGGCAATTGGTTATTTGCAGACGCTTGCGCACCAGACCCATCGGCAACCAGTGAGTGCTGTCCCGCAGAAGAAATAGGTGCGGCGCATAATGACGTCAGTCGAGTGACCAGCGGGGTCAGGGTAGACCGCAAGTCACTGAACCGCCCCGTCGAGCCATTCCCGGATTCCTGCGCAGTCAACAGGGGAGTCAAAATCCCTATGATGGAAACCAATAGCGCAGTAACAGACGCTGTGTCCCCGGTCGCAGGTGCGGGCCCTGCCGCTGGTGTAATAGGGAGCGCAACACCACTAACGGAAGGTTCACCTCCAGTCAAAGGCCTAGAACCACCATCTGGATGTGCAGGACCTTGCCTGAGGCAGGCTGGCACCGACCAGGGCGTTAACGGTCCGACGGGGGGTCCCCAAATCAGGACGACCCGGAGTGGCCGCTGATGCTAGAGCATTCGCCGCAGGAGACTGAGCCATGCTAGAAACAGGGGCAACCCCCTGGCTGGGTACAACAGCACCACGCCTCCTGACACGCCGAGCCCGGGCGCCGCGTGACAAGATGGGTGCACGTGCTGCTGCCCCCGCATGTGTCCCACGACCCTGTGATTACCTCTCAGCATTATTATTATTGGGGACCGAACCCCTGGGGACTGGAATATCATGCCTTCCAGGGGACAGCCTCTGCCTCCCGCTTGTGGACAGATCATGTGTGTTATGTGGCGCACCCATACCCCTGGAGGCTGACACAGCAGCACCTCCAGGGGTGAAATGCACGTGCAGCGGTGGGGACCAAGGCAGAGGCGGGAGAAGCGCTGGTGGGAGCCGGGACCTTCCGGAGGTCACTCGAGCGCGACGCGGGTCCCCCGGAGGAAGTAGCCACGAGACCACCGGGGCAAGCACCCGCGAGCGCACCCATGGCAGCAGGCAGCATTACAATGCACAAATAAGAGTAGAAAATAGAAAAAGAAGAAAGGACAGAAGTTTATTAAGAGAGAATAAGTAGGTCAGGGATAGAGAGAAAGAGTGAAAGAAATATTGAAGAGCAAGAAGAGGATTGTAAAATAAAAGGGGGTTACTCACAGGAGCACAACCTTCCCAGTAAATATTCTGGAGAGAAAGAGGCAAAATGTCTGCTAGCTCCTCCCTAACACTCCCATTATTCTAATTAGCATCCAACCCCCCAGACCTCTTTAACTGTATGCTAAGTGCTAACCTGCTAATTGTGCAAGGCCCATGCAATCCTACGGCCTTGAAGTTTTCAAACGATTGCGCTGTTTGCACTCGCTCTTCATTACAGCTCCTGTGTGCTTGGCAATAATATCTTGTGGCACATACTGTACAGTTATTGTATCCGCGGTGTGTTGAGAAGAGAAAGCTTTGTTGATGTTCTATTGTTACGTACAGTAGGTCCTTCTTGCAGAAATTCTCAGCATCAGATTCTCATACAGTATATTAAATTGAGTTGTTTACTGTGTAGCCAATTTCATGAGCAAATTTTGCGACAGAGTGTATCATTATATAGAAGAGATAAAATAATCTCTAGCAGGAATGGTGGGTGTCTGTTACCAAAGTATCACAAACCTACTGAGGTGTCTCTTGCATGTGTTTGTTCATCTCCCCCCCCAAAAAAGTAGTTAAGCAAGAATGACAAGAATTGGACAAGAATTGGGTGTCCTTAAAACTAAAATAAGATATCCAACTCAACCATCCACTATAGCAATTACACCCAGAAAAGTGGATTTGCTGCCTACATGAGGGTGGCTCAGACATACTGAACAATCTCCATGAAATTGAGTGCACCCAACAAGCCAACCGTACCTGGCCTGATGATCCATTGTGCTGATGTTGGCAGTATGCTCTGATGGCACTGAACATAGGGGAAGATCCAACTTTCTAAAGAGCACACAAGAAGATGTTGCCCATAGCAACAAATCAGATTTTAGATAGAGAATGTACCAAATAAACAAAAGGTACATTTCATTGGATGATGTGGGTAGCGCCTCCACTTGTCCTCTTTAGGAGGTCTGATAAATCTCCCCATAGAGAGGGAATTTGGAGCTCTAGAAAATTGCAACCACTAAGAGTTTCATGCTCATTGGAAGTCCTTTGCCTTTATTTTATTTAAACACTGTTTACTGTACGGGAAGCAGTTAGCTTCCCGACAGACGGGATCCCGGCGGTGAATATACCGACGCCGGGATCCCAATGTAGGAGGCAATGCCGACGTCGAGATACCAATGCCGCATGGGATGCCGGCGTCACATTACCAACAGCCGGCATCCCGATCGTCCTGACAACGGGATAGGGGGGCAGGTTTAGGCAAAAGGAGGGGGTTTAGGGTTAGGCTGCAGGGCCAGGAAGGTTAGGATTTGGGACCTGGGAGGGAGCGTTAGGGTTAGGCTGCAGGGCCAGGAAGGTTAGGGTTAGGGACCTGGGAGGGAGCGTTAGGGTTAGGCACATAGAAGGGGAGGTTAGGGTTAGGCATCAAGCGGGGAGGGTT
Organism: Pseudophryne corroboree; assembly: GCF_028390025.1. Taxonomy (NCBI): domain Eukaryota; kingdom Metazoa; phylum Chordata; class Amphibia; order Anura; family Myobatrachidae; genus Pseudophryne; species Pseudophryne corroboree. The sequence continues at coordinate 958,804,949 of NC_086445.1, read as the reverse complement.
AGGTTTAGGCAGCGGGGAAGGGAGGGTTAGGGTTAGGCACAAAGCGGGGAGGGTTAGGCACCCACAAGGGAGGGTTAGGGTAGGGGGCAGATGAGGGCTAGGGGGGCTTACTAGGGGGCTGTCAGGTTTCTAACTGCCGGCATCCCGTCCATTGTCCATCGGCAAATCATACTGATACAATGTTCATGTGCACTTTACATGGGAAATTGCGCTTTTATGTCCGTTAATCACGCAATTGTGATTCAGAGTGAGCTGGATTGGCTGGCATCAATCACGGCCATATAAAAACGGCAACAATAAGTGTAAAACTTTAGCTTTGTTATGATGATACAAATATGTATTTGTGAAAGGTGTTTAATTTGTTTTATGTGAAGTTTTAGATTAAAAAATTGCATTTTTTTTCTGAATCTCTTAATTGAGAAATGTATTGTATTGGGTGAACGCAGGTTAATTGTATATGAGGAATTAATTCATACCTGCATCATCTAACAGAAGAAAGGTCAGTTAACAAAAGGATGCTAGATCGGGAATTTTGGATTCCATATAAATTTGGTGTGCCCCCAAAAAACGATACTGTTCCTTAAATACACATGGGGATTTATAGCACATTTAAAATAATGTGACACGCTCCCACTACGGTGCGCGATGCGGCGATCTTTAGCCCACAATGCGAACGCATCGCGAGCAAAGATCTATGAGGACACATCTGTATGTGACCACACCATTTAAATAATAAACTCATACAGTACACATTACACTCCAAACTGCATTTCATTTATATTCAGAGGATGCTGGTCCCAAAATATTGCAATGCTTTCTCAAGCTGGCCAACCGGGATGTAGTCAAAATGGCAGTATACGGGATACCGGCGTTCAGGAGCCCGACGCCAGAATCCCGACAGATGGCATTATGCCGTCGGACGGCATCCCGACACCAGCCCTAATTCCAACTTGGTTGGTGGGTCCAACTACAGTATGTATGCAAGGCATAGACAAGTACAAGTTCATTTATGGGAAGCATTTGATATCCCTGCTGTCGGGATCCCGGCGCTCAGCATACCACCGCCAGGATCCAGCTGCCGGGATACCGACAACTATTCTCCCTCTTGGGGTGTCCACGACACCCCTGGAGGGAGAATAAATAGCTATTTTGCACTCGCCCCTCTGCCGGGCGCCGGGATCCCGACAGATGGGATATCGTAGTAGACCCTTCATTTATAGTTGGGCATAATTTTAAACTTGATAAAAAAACGTTTTACAACCCAGCACATGTGCCAAAACAGTCACAATGGGGTAAATTTACTAAGCTCCCGAGTTTGACCGAGATGGCGTTTTTTCATCAAAGTGTCATCTCGGTCAATCTCGGTCATTTACTAAACACTAATCACGGCAGTGATGAGGGCATTCGTATTTTTTTGCAAGTTCATGTAAAAAATTACGAATGAATACACCATCGGTCAAATTACGCCTGTTTAGATACGAATCTCGGTCATTTACTAACCATTCGTAATTGTATTTGCTGCCGTGAAAATGCTATTGCGGGCGCAAAAAATTACGAGTCGCATTTTTTGGCTAAAAAAAAACGCGCCAGCCTTTGAAAACCGCGTTTACATGTGAACTTAATTATCCATTACTCCCACCTGATTTTTTGGGCCTATAAAAGTGTTTCAGCCACATTATGAACTACTCTCACTCTGAAATGGCGGCTGTAGTGTGTGGCAATGGTTTTTTGTTGGCTGTGGGATACGTTAGACTGCTCCATGAGGCTTCCAGGAATCAGGACCAGGTAAGTGAACATGGCCAACAGGTTGTCCAGGTTCCGCGGAGGCTGCGCCAGCCTCGTTTATTTAGAGGGCGTTTAAACTTAAATGCATTGTCCGATGATAGGGTCATACAGATGTTCCGCCTAAATAGAAACAACATTTTCCACCTGTATGACCTTGTCAAACTGGGCATAGACCCTGAGACAGCACGCTCTCGCTCTGTCTCAGGCCTACACAAACTCCTGGCTGTGTTACACTTTATGGCTACTGGGAGCTTCCAGGCTGTGGCAGGCGACGTCATTGGGATCTCACAGCCCACCTTTTCAAGATATTTGTTGCAGGTGAGTCTAAAAAAACCTATGCGGTTATGGCTAAGTGTTGCTTCTGGAAGTTGAAACACCACAGTATTGTAGAGAATACCTAACATGACACTCACCTTAGCTTCTTTAATGTCCACTCAGGTTTTGGATGTGTTGGAGCCACACATTAAAGCCTCAATCTGCTTCCCTACTGAGGAGTCGGAGTGGAGTGCTGTCAGGGTAGCTTTCTATGAGCTTGCAGGCATGCCCAATGTGCTGGGGGCCATAGATTGCACACACGTTCAGCTGAGATCACCTAAGGGCCGCCAGTATATCTATACTAATAGGCATCTGGATCAATCAACTAATGTCCAGGTGGTCTGTGATGCAAACTTAAAAATTATGAGTGTTGTTGCAGGTTACCCTGGTGGCTGCCATGACTCCTTCATCCTCAGTCAGTCATCGCTCTTCGATAAATTTGAGGATGGACAAATGCCTGATGGCTGGCTGTTGGGTATGTTGAAAATGTTATGTGTGTATGTCTTTTAACCACAGGCTAGATTTTGGAGGAGGTGTTCGAATAATCTAACATATGTCCTAATGTTGACTATATTTGTTTTTCAGGTGATGGTGGTTACGGCTGCTACTCTTGGCTCCTTACTCCATTGTCCCAACCTGATTCTCCTGCTGAACACAGTTATAATCATGCACATAAGGCTACGCGGAATGTGATAGAAAGATGTTTTGGGGTGCTGAAGTCACGTTTTCGGTGTCTTGATAAATCTGCAGGCCTTTTGTTGTATAGTCCCTCAAAGGTGACTCGGATTGTGTTCTGCTGCTGTTTTCTCCATAATCTGTGTTTAAGTCAAGATCTTGCACATGGTGAGGGAGAAATCAGTCAGCAAGCAGAGGAGTTAGAACCATCTGGTGACAGTGTGAGTACAAATGTAGGGAGGCAGGTACGGCAACAAGTGATCCTGCGTTATTTTTCAGGTTAGTTTTATTAGGCTGTAATTATCCTTCACTAAACACTTTGCTCTACTTTCTAGTGTGTGTTTTGTTACTTACTGTTTGTTGTTTATAGTGGTGTGTCCATTGTGCTTAGTTGATGCAAAAAAAAACATTTACAGTCATTACCCTTGAAAAACATAACTCCATACATACAGACCAGCTTCATACATTTTTGAGACGGACACAGGAATGTGTTTTGGATTCAAATTCTTTTATTTTTTTGAACAAAAAGTTTCCTTTTTTTTTTTTCTCTTGTGTGTGCTGGCTCACTGGCACGTGCTCTTGCAGAACGCCGTACAGGGGAGGTTACTGGCGTTTGAACAGGGGTTGTGGTCCCCGAGCTGGAGGTAACTTGCTGAGCACCCATCATAGCAATATTGCTGCTCAGATTATTTAAACTGGCAATCAGCTGAGTGTTTGTAGCAGTGTGGCTGGCTACTATCCTGGATAAGGCCTCATTCACCACTTGATTGTGTTGTATTATCTGCACGAGTGCCTGCTGATGTCGCTGTTGTTCATCTATAATGCGTGATAAATTGCCATTCATGTGCCTGTTTTCCGCCCTAATTTGCTCCATTGAGGTAGCCATTCTCCCTACTTGTACTATTAGTCTGGCCGAGTTGCGACTAAGACGCGGTAGATGATGGGGCAGACTGGCAAGGTGTTGTGTATGTTGTGTGAGGGTTGCCTTGCTTTGGGCCTGTTGGCTTGTCCAACTTGCCCAAAAATCTTCAGGAATTTGGCTTGGGGGCGGAGCTTGTGCCAGTTGGGGACTGCTGGATGGTTGGGGTATATCCTGCAACTGGATTGGAATGCTTGGATCAACAGCTGTAAGTTGCAGTGTGAATGATGGCTGTTGTTCTGGTCCCTGCTGGTCGTCGGCGGACATCAAGTTGTGCTCTGTATGGGGTAGGCAACATGCAATGTTGGATTTGATTAAATTTGGCAAAGGCTAATGCAACACATTAATACATTCCTAATACTACATTATGGTATTATTAGCTCTTGTTTTTGTCTACGTTACCAATTTTGAACTTTTTAAAAACAAAAACCCAACACAGGTGCAAACATTGTCAAATTTGCATATTCCTCACCTAACTAACTTCCCTCCACAACATTACACTGTTAGATTCCCTCCCCTCACCACGATATAGACTACTTACCTCTATAGTCCAGAGGAGCAGAGCAAGTAAGCCATATACATACTGGACAGGGGCGATGTGTGAATACTATAATGGCTTTTGGTTTTTGTTCTCAAATTCAATTGGATTAATATTTTGGAAAAATGATAACGTGTGTGTGCTTAATGTATACTCAATTCATATATTTTCATACAACTAGGTTGTCTAGACCATCCACTAAGACCTTATTTCTTTTAAGTAAAGCACCTTGAGCAATTGAAGACGTTACATCACATTGATTGTTGTGGAAAACATGTAAACTCCAAACAAACTAACATCATCAAAAGTCTACTGTGTATATTCTTGCTTATGTGTTTTTTGACAAAATTTACTCACCAGATAACTGAGGTGATCTGGGCTCATCACTCTGCGAACTCGCCAGTAGTGCCAGTGGTGGCTGGGGTGACACTGCCGATAGCCTTCGCCTGGGTGGGGATGATGGAGGTGCTGAATCAGAGCCAAGACGCCGGGTCTTAGTTGGCCTCCTGGGTAAGTGGCCCGAGACCTGTGATGGCCGCCTTACACGAGGTCGGCTTCCAGAAGCAGAACCTAGGTGCAAAATTTGCAATTAATATTTTGTACTTCTATGTGTTTTCAGAATATGTGACTACAGTGAAGACTTACCTGCAATACCGGCATCATCATGACTGGTCTGAGGCCTGTCTGGGCGGCTGGTCTGTGTGACTGTGGAAAAAGTGACACCAACATTTTTACCCTGTTTGTTTTTAAAGGACCCAGTGAAAACCATTAATGTACTGTAAGCATCTATTTTGTTTGGTTGCCACAACAAAATTAAGCTTAAGAGCTTCTATATTTTTGATTTTGAGTTGAATATCAAAATGTACTTCATGTGGCACACAATAAATTTATAAGCAGAACAATTTGTGACTCACATATTGCAGAGATTCAGTCCTTTCAAGTTTAAAAATAGTGTAATGTTTTAAAAATTGCCAAGCTTTTTTTTTAACTTTTTGAAAAAAAGCAGCTTGTTTTTAAAAAACAAACACACATGTTCCAGCATTAACGCCAAAAAATGCGAAAAAAAATCAAAAAATTTAAAAAAAAACACTGCACATGTTTATTTAAAACAAAATAAAACAAATACTGCAAGGATCCAAAAAAACTTAAAAAACACAAACACACCTTAAGGGAGCATAGGCCTGCAATTTTTTTTGGTAAAAATATATAAACCTTAAAACTTTAAATAAAAAACATTATTAATTTTGCAGACATTTTAACGACAATATTACTTTAAAAACTTACCATCCTGCGTGGGTCGGTCCGAATCACGGACATGAGTAGCAGACACCACTTCGCCAGGAATCAATGCCCGCACAGGCTCCTCCCAGTCCCGATAGTTTGCCCGGAAAGGGGGGCCACCTCGTGCCTGGTCCTGGGCCCAAATATACGGGGGACAAAAAGAGTACGGGTCCCCCGTATTTTTAAAACCAGCACCGGGCTCCACTAGCTGGACAGATAATGCCACAGCCGGGGGTCACTTTTATATAGTGCCCTGCGGCCGGGGCATCAAAAATCCAACTAGTCACCCCTGGCCGGGGTACCCTGGGGGAGTGGGGACCCCTTCAATCAAGGGTTCCCCCCCCCCAGCCACCCAAGGGCCAGGGGTGAAGCCCGAGGCTGTCCCCCCCCATCCAATGGGCTGCGGATGGGAGGGCTGATAGGCTTTGTTGTCAAATAAAAGATATTGTTTTTAGTAGCAGTACTACAAGTCCCAGCAAGCCTCCCCCGCATGCTGGTACTTGGAGAACCACAAGTATCAGCATGCGGCGGAAAAACTGGGCCGCTGGTACCTGTAGTACTATTACTAAAAATAAAAAAATAAAAATACAATACACACACACCGTGAAAGTATAAATTTATTACATACATACACACATACATACATACTTACCTTAAGTTCCCACGCAGGTCGGTCCTCTTGTCCATTAGAATCCAAGGGTACCTGTTGTAGAAATTAGCCTCACCAGATCCAGGGGTCCAGCCTCCTCTGCAAATCCCGGGTTAATCAACGTACTTCCAAAAATTTAAAAAACGGTGTCCCGACCACGAACTGAAAGGGGAACCATGTTTGCACATGGGTCACCTTTCCCCGAATGCCAGAAACCCACTTTGACTTCTGCCTAAGTGGGTTTCTTCAGCCAATCAGGTAGTGCCACGTTGTAGCACTCTCCTGATCAGCTGTGTGCTCCTGTCCTCACTGACAGGCAGCACACGGCACTGTTACAATGTAGCGCCTATGCGCTACCTTGTAACCAATGATGGGAACTTTCTTCCCTGCGGTGGACCTAAAGTGACGTCACCGCTGAGCAGAAAGTTCACCGCATTGGTTACAATGTAGCGCATATGCGCTACATTGTAACAGTGCCGTGTGCTGCCTGTCAGTGAGGACAGGAGCACACAGCTGATCAGGAGAGTGCTACAACGTGGCACTCCCTGATCCCTTTACATGTGTTGGCAATTGTTCATTACTCACACCTGACGTTTGGTACTTTTAAAAGGGGAGCCAACACATTTCTACACACTCTCAATCTGAAATGGCTGCTACTGTGTGTGGTTCTGCTGTATTGTTTGCTGTAGGATACTTGTCACTGCTTCCTGATGCTACAATAAAACCAAGGCAGGAAAAACAACTGGGTCTGCAGGTTGTATATGTTCCGAGTAGGCTGGCCATGCTTTTTAGTTTATATTGTCCAATGTAACTGCAAAAAACTTGATGTTGACCATGTTATACAGATGGTCACACTAAATGTTCTAAGTGATTTTCCACGGTATGATTTGGTCAAACGGACCCTACACCCTGACACAGCACACTCTCGCCCTGTCACAATATTCATCTTGGACTATACATTACTGTTTTTGGGGTTTGGGTGTTGCGAATTAACCAATACACATATTTTTTGTTTCAAATTTATTGACAACTACTGAACAATATATTCAGAACACATATATTTTACTTTCAACTGGCCAGCATATGATGTGCAGTACAGATTATCTTTTTTTTTTGCTGGGTGCTGGGTGCTGAGGCTTGTGGTTGTTCGTGGGTGCGGCTTCGACTTGATCGTCGAACTGGTGATTGTACTGGTGTTTGGGTCGGGGTTGTTGTGCTTGAGCTTGTGGCCACATGTTGTTGTGCCATTGCACTAAAATTTTGGCTCAAAATATTTAAACTGGCCGTTAGCTGGGTATAAGCGGCTGTATTGTTGGCAATGGTTCGCGACAAATTGTCATTTATGACTTGATTATGCTGGATAATCTGTATGAGGGTTTGGTGTTGGCGCAGTTGCTCATCCATGATGCGCTGATGGGTTGCCTGCATTTGAGAATTGTCTGCCCTCATCTGCTCCATTGTGTTTGCTATCCGCCCCACCTGCACGATGAGTCTGGCAGAGTTGCGGCTAACTTTAGGCAAATGATGGGGCAAACTAGACAGGTGTTGTGTTTGGGTGTTGAGACACGCAGAGTGGTGTGCCTGTTGTGCGGCCCAACTTGACCAAAACTCATGCGGAATTTGGCTTGTCCCTGGTGTTGAGGTCATTTGTTGAGTCTGAGAAGCTTGCGGTTGGACTGGATTGTCCTCAGTCATGTTTGCCTGTGTTTGGTCGATGGGCTGCAGGTGTAGAGTATACGTCTCCTGGCCATGGGACTGCTGGCCCTCGTCACTCATGATGGCCGGATCTGTATGGGGTGGGACACAGGAAATATTTTTGACATATGTAGCATTGGTCTTACAATATTTGTCATGCAACATGCATTACTTCATAATATACATTTAAAAGCTAAATGGTTAACTTCTTAAACTTTACTATGTTGGTTACCTCTTAGTGAATTGATGTGGCTAAAAACTGATACTACTAATTTGTGATTTTATGGAGACAATTGTATGTTTCACATTTTAAATTATTGTATACACTCCATGTACTCTTTTTTTATGTCTCAAAGTTAGTTTATCCAACATTCTGATGGTTCCTTTGGCACAACACCAAAAAATAGAACCATGTTTGCCACATTAGAATCAGACATTGGGCATGTCAGTCAGTGGATTTAGTAAAGAAGTACACTAAGATTGTTGTCAAAAATTGACAACTTAACCAGGTTATTTAATGTCGGATTTGGCCGTATGTATTGATTTGGATTTTTAGGGTTTTTTTTGATAAAATTTTGAATAACATTTTTTTTGATGTTTTTAGTGTTGTTGAGCATTTTTTTGGTATTAAATTTGTGTTTCAGGACACTGTAATTTCACACATATCATCATAACAATACGCTAACAGCATCTGCTTGCAGTGGATTATTAAATCAAAGTTGATTACAATTTGTTTTTTTTTTTTTTCAAGACTAACACTGGGGCAGATGTCAATACCTGGAGAAGGTATAAGTCATTTCTAAAGCAGTGATAGGTTCAAGGTGATAATGACACAAGGCAAGCATGTCCAAAATGTTGAGTCTAAAATTAAGAAAAAATTTTGTACTGCTGCCTTTATCATCTTCGACCTAACAGTGTTTTGTCAGTTCCTTATGCCTTCACCTTGTTTTACCTAAATTAAAAAAAAACATTACAAACATTACTCACCAGACAACTGTGGGGAATGTGGATCTACACTTAGGGGGCTTTCCAAAAGTGCCAGTGGTGGCACCGCAGCCACTGCAGAGATGCGCCTTTGGGGGGGTGATGCAGGTGCAGGAGCAGGAGCAGCAGCAGCAGTAGGAGCGTGGACACGGGGCCTCTTGGGTGGCCTTGTAGCCACAGTAAGGCTGGCCTGTGATTGTGGCCTTTGTGTGCGTGGAGCAGACGAAGAACCTGTGTGATAGTATTGACATTACATTTCTTGTGTTTTATGTTAATGGCTAAGATGTGGGTACAGAAATAACTTACCTGCATTACCACCATCATCAGCTCTAGGCAGGGTTGGCTGTGGCCTGGATGTGCTGCTTCTCTGGCGTACTGTACAAAGAAGAAGAATGGCGATATGAACATAATTAGACTACTTAAAACACATATGTCGTAGCTTTTCCAAAACACAATATTGCAGGATTTTAAAAACTGATTTTAAATTTTACACTAAAATTACAAACACAAATAGTTGGTTTTGCTAAATATATAATGAAAAAAAAACAACATACAAAAACATCACAAAACAAGGCCATTTTTTATAATTTCAAGAAAAAGCACAACAAAAAAAAACTGGAAAAAGAAAAACCAAAAAAAAAACAAAACCAACATTATTAATAATTTGATTCTAATTAGTACAAAAACATAACTAACACACACAATACACCAAGCAACCACAACCTGTGTCTCTCAATATGTAGTGCAACTACACTTCCCAGCATGTCCACCAACACATTTGACATTCCATAAGTTTAAAAATTAGAACAGGCATGATGGGACTTGTAGTTGGACAACAGATGGAAAAACACAGGGTGGATTGGCCTGCACTACATCACCAACCCATTTGTGGACCAACACACAGGAAACATTTTAAAACAAAAGTACAAAGCACAGATGTGAAAAATTAAAGATAACAAAAAAACTCACCATCCGCACTTGGGCGGTCCGAATCTTGGACATGAAGTGCAGAAACCACCTCTGGCGGAATCAGCGAACGTATTGGCTCCTCCCAATCTTTATAAGACGCTCGGAAGGGGTGTCCTCCCCCGGTTTGCCGAGCAGATTTTGCCTCCTTAGCCATCTTGGCCTTCACACGGCGTTTGATGTCATAGAAACGTTTCCTACAGGTGTCCTCGGTCCGCCTCACCACACCCTCACTGTTCACAGCAGCAATAACCTTCCCCCACAGGACACTCTTCCTGCGGGTCGACACCTTTGATGCATCTGAACCCACCAACTGGCGCTGATGCTTCATCAGCTCCCGCACCAGAGCCATGTTTTCTGCGTAACTAAACTTTACATTGCGGCCCGTCCTTGTAGTGGTGCGTGGCTGCGGAGCCACAACACCATCACTATCAGTATCACTAGAAAACGCAGCCGCAACCTCACCCTCCTCCTCACTAACCTCCTCCCTCTCACTCACCTCCTCCCTCTCACTCACCTCCTCCACCTCACTCACCTCCTCCCTCTCACTCACCTCCTCCACCACACTCACCTCTGACTGTGACATAATCTTAAGACAACACAAAAAACACAGATAAAAAAAAACAAATAACACACTCCTCCACTACCACTACACACCACACACACGCAAACAAACACTCACTCACTCACAAACAAGGACTATAGACGAAAAGAAAAGACAAAATACAAAAAACTAAACAGACTTTTAAATAACAGAACAACAAGTATGACAAAACAACTTACACACACAGTACAGCACTCACCAATCACAAAACTCCGCCTCCAAACCTCAACAAACTCCACAGAACTCTCCAACACCAACAACACCTTCCTCTCTCCTCTCCACTAGCTAAACTCACGAGGTGCGGTCGGTTTGGGGCGTATTTATAGTCAAGTACACAGACACTCCTCCACCACGAATACAACCAATCACGGACAAGTGACAAAAACGAAACTTAGGAAAAAAACGCGGCAGTAATGGAAAAACACTGCCGTAACAGACATGTGACGCAGCCGTAAAAAAAAAACAAATAAACACGGCCGCAAAACAACCAAATCGGCCGCATTATACACCAGAAAAACACGAATGACATCGACATCGGACAACACCAAAAATACGAATACGACAGCTTAGTAAATCCATCGTAATCAATTCAAAAAGTTACAGTTTTACACTGTCGATGTCATTCGTGATTGAACTTTAACCATTTTTCAGAAAATACGAATGTTAGTAAATGTACCCCAATGTATACATGTTTTCATACACAATTTAATCATTATCTCAAATGTATTTTGACAATTTATATAAGAATCTGGTATTGTCTCCGCAATCTCCTATATATTAGCCCAGATCTGTGACTCTGTGACTGGGTGGATAATGCTGGGCGGAGCCTCAATTATAGAGTCACAAATCTGTCAAAATACCTCTCCGCCATCTTCAAGGCCAGACGCGTCGGCCTCCCTGCGGTTCCCGACTCCTGTGCTGGGCTGAGCCCGGCCACAGGATGCTATGACATTACCCCGGAGTCCTCCTCACACCTGCCCCCACATGACATTACCCTCCCAGTTCCCAAATGTTATCAGAGTCCTCCTCTCACTATTCATCCCCTCTGGTCTGATGTCTGCAGTGCAGACTGCGGTGCCCCGGGGAGGACGGGGTAGGACTGGGAGAGGGTGGGCAGGGGAGGCTTCGGGGGAGGTGACGGTTACCAGGAAGTAATGCCCGGGCGTCTGTCCTGCACCCCATCTCAACCAGTCAGCAGCGGCGGCGACAGTCGAGGAGGAGAGCCCGGTCAGTCACCAGCTGTCACCCAGCCCCACTGAGCCCCTGGCACACACACCGCAGCCCCGGCCAGCATCACTGGGGGAGACCCATGTGTCCGTGATGCCCACTGTGGTCTCTGCCACCCTCGGAGATGGAGGACTCCCCGCTGCCCTCCGGGCTCCTGGAGATCTGCGTCCTGGTGGGCAGCCCCGTGGAGAAGGTCCGGGAGATAGACAAGGTGGGTGCAGGGTGACTGTGATACTAATGCCACCAGCCTCTGCCAGTCACCTTATTCCGGGCAACATTCCCCACTGCCTGCTGTCTGCCTTACCTCACTGCATAGTGCCTCATATATCCCTAATTTCCTCTCTGCACAGTGCTTCCATCTGCCCTCTGCGCTGTACCCTCCTCTGCTGTCTGCGCTGTGCCCCCCTCTGCGCTGTGCCCTCCTCTGCTCTCTGCGCTGTGCCCCCCTCTGCGCTGTGCCCCCCTCTGCGCTGTGCCCTCCTCTGCGCTGTGCCCTCCTCTGCTCTCTGCGCTGTGCCCCCCTCTGCGCTGTGCCCCCCTCTGCTGTCTGCGCTGTGCCCCCCTCTGCGCCGTGCCCTCCTCTGCTCTCTGCGCTGTGCCCCCCTCTGCGCTGTGCCCTCCTCTGCTCTCTGCCCCCCTCTGCGCTGTGCCCTCCTCTGCTCTCTGCGCTGTGCCCTCCTCTGCTGTCTGCGCTGTGCCCCCCTCTGCGCTGTGCCCTCCTCTGCTCTCTGCGCTGTGCCCCCCTCTGCGCTGTGCCCTCCTCTGCTCTCTGCGCTGTGCCCCCCTCTGCGCTGTGCCCTCCTCTGCTCTCTGCGCTGTGCCCTCCTCTGCTGTCTGCGCTGTGCCCCCCTCTGCGCTGTGCCCTCCTCTGCTCTCTGCGCTGTGCCCCCCTCTGCGCTGTGCCCTCCTCTGCTCTCTGCGCTGTGCCCCCCTCTGCGCTGTGCCCTCCTCTGCTCTCTGCGCTGTGCCCTCCTCTGCTCCCTGCGCTGTGCCCCCCTCTGCGCCGTGCCCTCCTCTGCTCTCTGCGCTGTGCCCCCCTCTGCGCTGTGCCTCCCTCTGCTCTCTGCGCTGTGCCCCCCTCTGCGCTGTGCCCTCCTCTGCTCTCTGCGCTGTGCCCCCCACTCACTTCGAAAGTGCTCTATAGAGTAGAGGTACAAACAAAGGCCTCCGAACACAAAACACATGTTTGTATGAAGGTGACTTCTTCTAAGTATCCTGTTTCATGATCCCTAACCTGTTCCTAAATCCAGCAGCCTATTTCCTATAGGGGTTAGCTGGAATCTGAAGCTGTATGCTTTGCATTATGCGTTTCACGCCAGTATGAATTATAGCGGCTGCATGCATTTATAGTACAGGAATATACTCACAGTGATTCCTCAGCCATAGTTTGCTGTCTGCAGTGACATATGGTTCTCTGTGAACCCATAGCATTTGCCTGACATTCTTCTCCTTTGATAGGCAGATGAAAAGCAGCGTAGCATTGCATCCTGTTTTCTGCCGATAGCTACAGTTCAGTGCTAGTTGTGCTGGATGACCAACTAGGATGCCTACAGTTCAATAGGAACGCCGGCTAAGCAGAGGCTCAGACGACACTTTCAGATCCGTTCTTGTTGACTGTCTCCTTTGGAAAATAATCTCAAAAAAGCAAAACAAGTGTGGGAATTATTTGATTAGTTAAAGACATCCGCTCATTAGCATAGAGTTAGTTTCAAATGATCACTTTCAGGTTTATAAGTGACAAATAAATCACTTATTTTTATTATATTTGGTTTCGGGTTCCAATCTTAGCAGCTTCCAGACTGCGCTCTGTTCCACTGGAACATTCAAATTAAATTCAGTTCTATTTAATTCACGGTTAGTGATCACAAAATACCATTCATAAATGCATTTCTCATAACGGTATATAAATAACAAGTCGTCTCAGGGTTTTGCGACCTGTTTATATAGTCACAGAGCCCTCCGCATTGTTACATTTTACTATAAATGGCACATTATGCCATATAGGCGTCACGTGAATTAGCACTGTACAATATGAACAATGGCCATCTGGCTTTGCAAAAGGTATTTAACCACTTCAGGGCTGCTGCACAATGATCTTCACCCTATTCATTTATACTGTGATCAGACGGATTGGAGAAAAATGTGTAACAATGAAGATGGCAATCTTGCAACTCTCTAATGAGCTAGACCAGACATTCACTCACATATCCTGGTCCCGGTGATGTGCTTGAGAGTCACTTAAGTCACTTGCTGGGCACCTGGGCCCTCATTCCGAGTTGTTCGCTCGCTAGCTGCTTTTAGCAGCAGTGCAAACGCTAGGTCGCCGCCCTCTGGGAGTGTATCTTAGTTTGGCAGAAGTGTAAACGAAAGGATCGCAGTTCTGCTACAAAAAAAGATTGTGCAGTTTCTGAGTAGCTCGAGACTTACTCCTAGCTAGCGATCACTTCAGTCTGTTTAGTTCCTGTTTTGACGTCACAAACACGCCCTGCGTTCGGCCAGCCACTCCCCCGTTTCCCCAGGCACGCCTGCATTTGTATCTGCCACGCCTGCATTTTTCAGCACACTCGCGGAAAACAGTCAGTTACCTCGCAGAAACGCCCCTTTCCTGTCAATCACTCACCGATCAGCAGTGCGACTGAAAAGCGTCGCTAGATCTTGTGTGAAACTGCATCAGCTTTTGAGAAAGTACATCGCGCATGCGCACTGCGCGCCATATGTATGCGCAGAAGTGCCGATTTTTAGCCTGATCGCTGCGCTGCGAACAACGGCAGCTAGCGATCAACTCGGAATGACCCCCCTAGTTGGGAATCACTTTGTAAGAGGCCGGCAAATTAGGATAGAGAAGACTTTAACTCTATGTCCAATATAAAAATAAAAAATAGAAAATCCTGAAGAATTGGTATCCAAATAAGTGTTTAACCAGTTTTGTTAAGAGTACCGTTTGTTTGTGGCTGCATGTTTGATGGGTGTGTCACTCTCATGCATTTTTCTGTGTATTAACAGGACTCGACGTACACAAAATATGTGCCATACACCCAATCATTGTGTGCCGGCCCTATCACCTCTATCTCACACCTTCAGACGGCCTTGCTCACATACAGTATGCAGGTGAGAAAAGCTAGATGATTTATTTTGCTCCCGGACTCTATTATCTCAGACCCCAAGATATTTACATATATTTTTATCTTGGGGGAGTTTGATGATAAACTGTGGGCTAGATCATAGATCACTGGTTCCCAAATTACATGACCAGCATATTTACAGACTTGGGCACTTGCTGCCTGTAGCCTTAAAGAGGCAATGCACAGCCATTTACATAGGCAATCTAACTTCTTGTGTTCTGTCCCACCCCATGACCACAACTTCACCTCCTGCTCCTCTACGCAGCTTCCTCCAACCAGGCTGCACCTCCTCATCCTTTGCACAGCTTCCTACGACCAGGCTGCACCCCTTCCTCCTCTGCAAAGCTCCATGTGAGCAGACTTCAAACCCCCCCTTCCTCTGTACAGCTTTATGTGACCAGACTGCACCATCTCCTTTTCTGCGCATCATCCCCTGACCAGGATGCATCTCATCCTCCTTTGCACAGATTCCTGTGAGAAGGCTACACTTTCTCCTCCTATGTGAAGCTCCCTGTGGCCAGGCTGCACCACCTCCTCCTCTGCACAGCTTCCAGAGATTAGCTTGCACCTCCTCCTACTCTGCATAGCTTTCTGAGACCAGGCCGCACCTGCTCCTCCTCTGCACAGCTTACAGAGACCAGGCAGCACTTACTCCTCCTCTCTACAGCTTCTTGTTAACAGACTGCACCTCCTCCTCCTCTGCGCAGCTTTCTATTTTAGAAAACAGTGTGCTCCTGCACTCCCCACTGTGCATATATGCCAGGCACAAGAACCTAGGGAGGTCTGTCTTCCAGTGTAATGTACAGTATTACTGCACATATACTGCAGCCATTTTGTAGATCCTTAGTGCAGTAAGACCGTGAGAAGAAGTGCGTGGTTGATACACAAGTCTCCTACTTTGTTCCAGAGAGACCTGCAATATAAAGCTGTTCCGGCATCTCTGCACCGCTACCCATTAGCAACAAACAAGCACCAGCTGATAAGCTGTATAGAACCTTACTTCGCTTTACAGCTTCATCACCACTGTGTATGCAACAGTGAGTATGGCTGTACCTGTTAGACTTTTATAAACCAACAACACAGGTGAAGTAAATGGGCTGTTCATAGTTTGAGTCATCCGCTTGTTTGTGTCTACACAACAAGACCTGCATGCACATCATTCCCTACAAACTACAATATGTAAGTAGTGTCCCCACTCCCCTCTGTTCCACCGCTGAATTTATTCAACCCCTCCCCATGTGTGTCTGCTCCCTCACTCTCCATCTATCACCATATTTTTACTATTTATCTGACTTGAATTCCCTGTCCAACCTGTCTCCAACCTGTATTTGCACTTTTCACTGTCTAAGGACATTCCTCGCCTAGGGCTGTCAAAGGTTTGGGGCCCCTGGATGGCGACTCTGGGTACCGCTCAGATAGGGCAGCTCAGCATGCAGCCAGGAGTAGGGGAGCAGACAGTGGGCAGTGGTGAGCGGTGGAGGTTTAGGGCACCAGTCACCTTGACAGTGTTTTTATCTTTGTCAATCGAGGTGAGGCGTGGCCTCATGGTGCATCCCCAAATCATCACTCTTGGGGGTGATGGAGGCGCTGGGCTGCCTCTCTTTCCCAGCAATATGAATAGATACCATGCTAATGCACACAGCATCTATTCACCACCAGTGAGTTCTAAACCGCAACTTTTCCCACCCATGGGACACTGCGGCCCGCGAGTAGGCAAGGCAGAGGGCAGGCTGTTTTAACAGAGCACCGCCATAAGGGCAGGATGCATTTTGCCATATTAAAATTGGGCAGGGCACAGCGACTTGCTGAACCTGGCAGGAAGACTAGCTCTAGATACCGCAATCGGAGCTCAGCTCCGAACGGGCAGCTCAGCATGCAGCCGACAGAGAGGAGGCGGACAGTGGGCAGCAGGCAGCAGCTAACTTGGCCGCTGGACTCTGGAGGCTGCTGCACATGCCCAGCTGCATCAGCTCCTCCTCCCATGGGGGAGGAGTCCAGCAGGCTGCACTGACTGCCTGTAGCCTGCCAGCCACCAAGCACAGGCATGAACAGCATGTATGAATGAGTGGAGCTGAGCTGACTGGTGTGAGGGGTGCTGTGTGCTGGCCTGGTGAGGGGTGATTGGTGTTGCTGGCACAACTGGTGTGATCTGTGCTGCTGGGAGAGGGGTTCTGTATGAGAGGTCCTGTACTGGGTGAGGGGTGCTGGATCAGGACTGCTGTGGTTGAGGAGTGATGGGTGTTGATGGCTGCTGCTGTGATCTGTGCTGCTGGGTGATGAATGCTGTGTTGGGAGAAGGGTGCTGGGTCAAAGCCAGAACTAGCGGCAGTGCTAGGGGGCACAAGTCAAAATCTTGCCTAGGGCATTAAATTGGTTATGGCAGGCCTGCCATCAGGTGCTGTGGGCAAAGTAGTCTCGGGCCCGGCCTCTCTAACAGAGAGGAGAGGACCCGAGTCACTCATGCCGCCATCCGCCCACCGCTCTGCTCCACCCCCTTTTTGTACCCGAGATCTGACTCTGTCACAGGAGGGAGAGAGGACTCTGCAAGCATCAATTGTAAGAAATATAATAGAGCTTCTAAAAGAGCGCTAAAACAAAGATATACAGTTCAATTAAATTATAATCAATTTATTTAAATACACTCCACATGGAGCACAGTTAAAATAGTATTCATAAAATGTGCAATTACTTCAATCCCGTGCCCTTATCTCCAAATAAACGTCCATTAAAACTTTCCTAAGTAGCAATCCGTAGGTCTACTTGTGACCAAATTATATCAACAGTTTATTGTGTGGACACAATAGTCCCTTTAGAGTAAATTTCCGCAGTCTCTGTGGTACTACTCAGATATCTGTCCAAAAACGGGGGAGAGCGCTGTGTACTGCAGTATGCTACGACCCCTTTGATCTTTCCCAGCCGTAGTATGAGATGCTGGATACTCACGGCCGTCGCGGCTCCTGTTACACGGGGAGCGGACCTCCTTAGCCAGGTCCCGCTTCAGCTGTATCCCTGGTCAAACGGCCCCCCGCAAGGTCACAAGATGAACAGGAGAAACTACGGGCAACGGGATCAAAACAAAAGTGCCCTCCTTACGCGTTTCTCAGCCAATGGGGCAAGCGGTTTCGTCAGAGGAATATCATAGCTGCAGTGTCGGATCATTTTTTATAGCAGGACTAGCCAATCATTGTGCTGATTACCTTAATTGCACTCAGTTGTTGAACTATGCATGTGTGGCTTGTTAATCTGTCCACCCAACACATACAATTGTCACTATTAAGAACAAGCAAACATTTATCCATTGCAACATTTCTTGACAATCATTAACATTTAATAATAGTTTTTAATAGTTCTTTTCAATTGTAAGCGTCACTCCCAAAATGGCCGCCGCCTAATAGGAGACAGTTATTAAAGATACTAGAGGAGGCTCCTCTAGTATCTTTAATAACTATCTCATCTCAGGCGGCGGCCATTTTGGAAGGGACGTTTTCAATTGAAGAATGCAGTTTCCTCTCCCCCATCCTGTGACAGTGTCAGAACTCGGGCATGAAAAGGAGGTGGAGCTACCAGAATGGAGGAGGTGGGACTATGCAGGACCAGGCTGTCTGGCTGTCTGCCACAACAGGGAGAGTGAGTAAGAGAGAATGTGTCTGTGTGTGTGTGTGTGTGTGTGTGTGTGTGTGTGTGTGTGTGTTTGTGGGGGGGGGGCTATGTGTGTATCTGTGTCTGTATGTGTGTGTGTGTGTGTGTGTGTGTGTGTATGTGTGTATCTGTGTGTGTGTGCCTGTGTGTGTGGTCATTATGTGTAATCTGTGCGATGATTGCTGCGACGAATGACATGGTAATGACGTCAGATACCCGCCCAGAGACACCTCATATACCCTTTACAATTATGTGATTGATGACACCTGTGCTAATAGGTAAATTGCTTATAGCAAACCGTCCACAAAAACAATAAAAACATATATATACATATGTTTTTATTGTTTTTCTGGAAGACCGGAGAAGTCAGCCAGCCTTGACGGATTTTTAATGAAGAAGCTTAAGTGAGCATAGCAGGTGGAGATCCGCCTCTGTATAGATGTATGTGGGACTCTCACTTAGCGGAGTGGGCTGGCAAGATCCAAACCTCTCTGGGCCCGTTTGGCACACCACAGACTTTGTGACTAAGCCACACCATGCCTCCTTCCACACACTCCTTCACAAAATATTGTGTCATATGCGCATCAGCAGAAGTACATTGCATGGATAGCCTGGACACTGGCGCTGGTATTGCATGCAGCATTGGTACGGACTCAGATGCTAACAGGGAAAAAAAAACGCAAAACACTGAGGACCAGTATGAGTCAGCAGCACCATGCATTGCACAATGCATCATTGCGCCTAATCTGCGACTTTTTACCAATTCACCTGCAACAAAAATCCTAATCCTAAATGCCTAGGACACTATAAGCGACTTTTTGTATGCGGCAAAAAAGGAAATGAGTCGCTAAATTCAGGAAAAAATACATCCAGAAATCAGTTCCCATGATGTCGCACCACGTGTCTCATACCGGGATCAGTACGAAATCCCGCCGGACGGGATCCCGACGGTCGGAATCCCGACACCGGAATCCCGACCGGCACAATCCCGACAGGGGGGCGAGCGCAATGCAGCCCCTTGCGGGCTTGCTGGCCTCACCATGCTGCAGGCACGGTGCCTTGCTACGCTCGGCACACTAATTTATTCTTTCTCAATGGGTGTCGTGGACACCAACAGAGGGAGAATATGTCGGGAGTATGCCGGTCGGGATTCCGGTGTCAGTATTCTGACCGCCGGGATTCCGTCCGGCGGGATCTTGACCGCATCCCCTCATACCATATAGTGCATAAAGGATTGGTGTACAAGGACACATCTATAACTACTGGAAGTCACGTAAAGATGTATATTTTATGTTTTGGAATATTTCATAGTGTTATGCATATGTGTACACATTGTGCAAAGTTGAGCAAGACTACATCTATATTTCTTTTACAATACTACAAAAGAAATGCTTATCTAGTCTGATAAGGTGCCACTGCGAATGCAACACAATTTTCTTATGATGCCGGTTGCAGTAACGATTTATTTGCAAAGTTATTGACAGTCAGGGAGGGCTTGTGTGCGGTATTGGAGAGCGGCAACTCAAATGCAGACGTGTAGCGACCGTTTTTGGGGTGTGTCAGCTTGCAACTGCAATCCCGTATAAAGTAGAAATGTCTCCGATATCTTACTTCCAACAGCCATGCTGCAAGAGTATAGGGTTATTCAGATGGTCGATGATAGTGCGATTTGCGACCGATGGTTGCTTCTTTGGGCACAAGCGCGGATATGAGATGCTGCCAGTGGGTGTCTCAATACAAAACTCAGCAACCGTGACATTTGTATATTTTCACACTCCTGCTGTGTACCGTTGTGTACGGTCATATATAAACCAGCCAAATGGTGTTAAAAGGGCTGGATAACTAGCGTTAGATTGCATTAGTAGAACACTGCCCCTGGTTACAAGTACTCTTTAAGACAAAACTATTTTCCCATATTTAGGGCATTATACTTTAAAGAAAGTGGTTGGCAAGCCCTGTCCTTGCCTACGTAGAGACTTATCATCTGCAGATTTACAGAGGGTGCACAGAGCTGAGCTTCCCCCCATTCATAACTGTATTATCTATGCGCAAAATCAATACAAGTGGAACTCTCAGTCGCTGCAGACCTAAGAAGTAGATGATTAACATTCGGGAACGAGATGCATTGTTTCAGTGACCAGACCTTGCCACCCGCCTCAAGTGGACTAGAATTGTTTATGAGCTCTACTCATCTAGATAGCCAGGATATTAAGAAAAAAATCCATTCATCGATTTATGACATTCAGCTCACTGAAATGATTGATTTTCTATTATAATATTATTAGACAGACAGCAAAAAAGACAATTTAAAATGCATTAAAAAATTAAATCAAAAGTCTTAGTTGCTTAACTTCAAAACATATGCACTAGGTTCAAAGTGCTTCTGTTTAATTAGATAGTTACAAAAAAGTATTCATTAAGAGATTGGAGCAAACTTTACCCAGAATAATTTTGATAAAAGCAAAAAACTTAATCTATGCATATCATTAGAAGACCTGTTTTGGTGGCAGGGGCGTTTAAAGACATATGGGCTGATTCTGTGTCGCACTTTAAGTGGTTGTATTTGGGGGCATCTGCAGAAGCCTGATTTACTACTTTATGCTTATGCGAGATTCCGTTTAATTAATGCAGGGGATCGTGTGTGTGCAAGCATAAACCAGTGCCGCCCATTGATTTTACACCAGCCGTCGCAACTGTCATCATTAGGATGTGCAAGGGCAGCAGCCCATTGCTAGGGCCCAGAGATCCGTCAGAAACTGACTTCCCTTATTATTTTATTATTATCCTTTATTTATATGGCGCCACAAAGGATCCGCAGCGCCCATTACACAGTACATAAATGAGCAGACAAGAAAACAGCACCTACAGTTCAAGTTCAGGACAGGTATAGAAAACCCGGGGTTAGGTGCCATCAAAGGGAGTATGGAATATAAGATGTGTAAGTAAGAAAAGGAAAGGCACATGAGGAAAGAAGCCCCTGCTCTTTCGAGCTTACAATCTAAAAGGTGAGGGGCTAACAGACCGGGGTGACACAGAAGGAGTAGACAGTGAGCATAGACAAGAGGGTTAGGAGAAGAGTTGGCTGAGTTTGGTGAAGAAATGGGTCTTGAGAGCCCGTTTGAAGTTTTGTAGAGAGGTGGAGAGTCAGATGGGGAGAGGTAGAGAATTCCAGAGAAAGGGAGCAGCACGTGCAAAATCTTGTAGTTAGGAGTGGGAGGAGGTAATCCGTTGGCAGGAGAGACAGCGTGCATTAGCAGAGCGAAGAGTGGGTGAGGGCTTTATAGGTGAGTGTGAGAAGCTTGAGCTGGATCCTGAATGGGAAGGGTAGCCAGTGAAGGCCCTGCAAGAGAGGGGATGTGGATGTAGTACGTTTGGTGAGGAAGATGAGATGGGCAGCAGCACTGAGGATTGATTGGAGTGGAGAGAGGCATTTTTGAGGGAGGCCAGATAGGAGGAGATTGCAGTAGTCCTATCTGGAGATGACCAGTGAGTGGATGAGGTTTGTGAGAGGTACTGAATATATGCACAGCTCAGAATTGCAAGGAGCTTTTGATTCATGACCCAAACTCAGAGCCCCGGATTAATGGGGGGCCAAGCGCGAAGTAAAATGAGCATGTGACTTGTGTATGCACAGTATAATCCGATCCCTCTATCCAAAAATGTTGGTATTTAGGGCCCCCCAGAGGCCCCCCCCCCCCCCCAAAGGCTTAATCCAGCTCTGCCAACAACACTCCCACAAGTCAGTGTGTTGTTTGTGTGATCACTATTCTACTTCCCAGTTCCAGCCTAGGAACATCCAGTTTCACAGATACACAGATCAGGCCATGCCATCTGTGTAAAGCCATACCTGCGCGTGTGCTGTCTGCAAAATCTGACTGTTTGCGTCTATGAAGTGAGATCCGTGCAAACCATGAGGGGGGTCCAAGAGCAAATCTTCGGGGCATCGACTTGCCGAATATACTGTGCCAGCACAAAAGGTAACAAGAGGTCTGCCAACATGCCAATGTCTTAGCTACCTTCTGTCTATGCATCATATTTCTGGTGAGTTTTATTTTTTCAGAAATACGGTATCGGCTCCATATTTCCAAAGGTATCACCTGGAAACATTGCGATGGGTGAAGAATGATCAGCGCAGACACCTCCCCACCACCAGGGACCCATGTGCATCAAACATCGTGCTCCCAAAATACCTATATATCTGAAATGCATGAGACCAGAAGTATTATGGATTTTTCTGTATTTTGGGTTATTTGCATACCGTAATGAGGTATCTTAGGGATGGGACCCAGGTCTAAACATTAAATGCATTTATATTTCATATACACCTTATATAGATAGCCTGAAGGTCATTTTATAAATAATTCTAAAAATTTAGTGCATTAAACAAACTTTGTGTTCATTGAGCCATCAGAAAACAAAGGTGTCACAGTTTCAGTCCAAAAATGACTTATTTCGGAATATTTCTAATTTCGCAATTTTGGGTATGAGAGAGTCATCCTGTACACCACTGCTTGGTCTGAACATATTGCAATTTAACTATATTTTAAGTCTGTGCTTTTAATAATCCCCAAATAAGTATAAAGAATAATAGTATTTTTTTTCCATTCAGCATCCTTGAACAATAGATAAAAATACTGTAATTTCATTGGTCAGTTGTGTTTATGTAACACACACAGTACTGTACAATATACAGAGGAATACACAAAAGAAAAGCAGCAATTTCGTGGTGCTGGGATTCAGAAGGTTAATATGGAAAATATTAAAGCTCATAAAATTCAGTATAAAGGCCAAACAACTGGCTAGGAGATGAAGGCTGAAATCACTGACACATGACTGACCAGGGAAAGTTGAGCATTTGGTGTCACTGGTGTACCCAATGTTTCTACTGTTTAAGATGAAAAGTGGTTGACTAAGAAGACTGGTGGACTAAGAAGAAGACTGGTGTGATCTCGATGTGCATAATGGCCATAGTTCGTATCCAGCGATGATTTACCACCGAATTACAATGGTTCTCCCATTGATGATGGAGGTTCAAAGGTTCTCCACCGTCAATGACAGAGATGGACCAATTCCCCCCAGCCTGCTGTGCTTAGCTCCATCTTCCAATGGTTCTCTTACCCAATGCCGCTTCTGTGACTGAGAGCAGGGATGCAGTTTAAATCATCAATGGTTTCCCACTGATTATTTAGAGCTATTGATGCAAAACACTTATAGCACCATCAATGTAGACTATCAATGGTAGACCCATCAATGGCCATCCCTGGTGTTTGTTTTTTTGCCCAACTCCCATCTATTAAATGCATCAACCCTTCTACTGACCAACCCACAGATCATTATAATCAGACCCAGATGTCTAGCAAGAGAGAACATTTAAGATTTTTTTTTAGCTATATGGAGATGCTTTCCATTTGTAAATTACTGATTTACCTTAGTATACTTGTGAAACTGTAATATTTATCTAATTCTTGCTATCACAGAAAAATGCACCATCCATAAGAGGCTCCAGGGATTTTTGCATTACATAACATGACTTAATGGGCACCTCCACTTAGCATTCTGCAGTTCGTCCAATCAAGGGCAGGTCCTATTGGACAGAAAATCAGGCAGTTATTTTCTAGTTTGGGGTGGGAGAGGATTAGGTGAAAAAATACATAAGTAATGCTAGTCTGTAAATATAGTAATATAACATCATTTAGCTGTAAGCAAAGTTGAACGACTAATTATTAAAAGAAGACTAAATATAGACGTTTTGAGGTATATTGGTCCCCAAACACACACATACACAATTACAGTTATATTTCTGTTATAAATATATTTTATTTATTAGGACTTCAACACAAACACAACTTCTTCTTCCCAGTATAGTCATAGTAATTATGTCTCCAATTTATAACACAGATATAAAATATTCGTGCGTTAATAAAAAAAACAACCCTTAAGGAATACTAATTTGAATATTGACCATTCAGTTTTTATACCTCCTATAGATTATTTTAGAAGCATTAATTAAACAGTAAAAATGTTTTATTAGATAGTAACAACATTTGTTGAGCTAGAAATGTAAGGGAATTATACGCTATATCAATTTCATCTAGTTTACAGCGTGAGCAAAGAAAAAAGTCACACATCCAAATGACATTTTCTAATTTAGTAGCCAAGATAAAATTGTTTCTGTTGGAACTGTGAAATTAAAGGCCGCTGACAAAGTGCAACATGGCAACAAAATAACGTAAAAGACTGTGAATAAAGTATCACATTCAGCTTACACATAAGAAATACAATTTACCACTATGTCTAAACATTATTTTTTAAATTATGTTTCCATATAAAAAAAAATCAATAAGCACATAAAAGGGGTCATTTACATTCCAGAAACACTGCAGATACCCAGAACTTTTAATTATGCACAAAAGCACCTATTTGTCCACCAGAAATATACATTGGAGAATGATTATATTCCGCATTTGATATTTGCCTGGCTGTATAGACACTTTGCGGAATCCTTGTTGGCTTCTTGTGACAGAAATGTACTGCAGTGTATCAGCAAAGGATACTCTTTCAAGTACCAACCACTGTGCCAGTACTGGGTCACTATAAGGCCCTGTGCTCATCTGTATTGGAAAGATGGGACCTGACAGTTGAAAAAAAGGGAATGAGGAGTTGGTGGTCTTGGACAGTCCTGTCAGACCATTACTCGCTACAGAATACATGGTGCAGGTCAAGTGGAGAGAGCCTGGGGCTATAAAGGAGAAAGCAATTAGAGAAGAGAAGGACAGCTACTGTATAAAGAAAGACACTGCCATAGAAGGGAATGCAGCCACAGACTCTAGTGATGGCAGAGGAGAGTGCTTCTATAAAGTAAATGTAGCTATAGCTGTAGCTTCACCCCCCACATCCAATCTCTGGCTCAATCCTGACGGTTCCAGCTACGCAACATTGCTCGCATCAGGCCATTGCTCTATCAGAGTGCGATTATGCTTATTATGCACTCACTAGTCATCTCAGGGCTCATCTATTGCAACATTCTCCTCACTGGTCTCCCACTCTCCAATCTCGCACCACTCCAATCTGTTCTTAACTCCGCAGCTAGACTTATCTTCCTCTCCAGCCATTCCACATCTGCCACTCCACTTCGACAAAACCTGCACTGGCTCCCATTCCCCCACAGAACCTCTTCAGACTCCTCACCCTCACATACAAGGCCCTTTCTAATTCCACTGCACCATACATCTCCAACCTCATCTCCTTACATCGTCTCGCCCGCTCACTGTGGTCAGCCAATGACCGTCGCCTCACGTCTACCCTGGTCACTACATCCCATGCGCGAATCCAAGATTTTGCAAATGTTCTTCACTGGAACAAGCTCCCTTGCTCTATTAGGCTCTCCCCAACCTTGCAAAGCTTCAAACAGGCACTGAAAACTCACCTGTTCATCAAAGCCTACCCTTCCGCACATCCCAGTCTTGAGGCCGCTCTCCCATCCTCATGCCTTGTCCATCCGTGCCTCGATTACTTCCTGATACCAGTCCACCTTCCACCTGCTTGTACCTCATATCACCCTTTCTATCTCCCTCTTCCCCTAGATTGTAAGCTCCTTTTCTCAGAACCCTCTTCTCTTGCACTTCAATTACAGCTCTTTCCTACTCAGTGACTGTCTATACCTGCATTTCCTCCTGCTCGTGACTGTTCCTCTCTTCCAATGGCTGCTCGCCCCCAGTAGTATGCAGATTACTTCTTTACTTTCTGACATCTTAGCTGTTTTGTGTACTGAAAACTGTGGTGCTAATTGTTACATATGCTCTGTTTTAGTTTTTCTGGTATGTTAAGTTCTGTATACCCTTTATAGTTCTAATGTGTGTTGTATGTACAGCGCTGCAAAACACTTGTGGCGCTTTATAACTAAATTGTAATAATAATAACAACAACAACAACAACAACAGAGGGTGAGCAGTCATAGAGGGTGACAAAGTTGTGGTCAGTGGAGCAGTGATGTTGTGGGCTCCAGAGTGAAGCATCTACTTACTGGTCTAGGTGCCAAGAGAGAGTCCATGTCCGACGCAAGTGTCCAGTCTGATCCAGTTGACTATTCACATATTTAAACATTTGATGCATCCTTTTTGTGGTTGTCTATTTAGATGTCATCATGAAAGATTTTAGCTACAGAAATGCAGAAAGCACATTCAAATTGCTATGCAAAACCTTTACAAAAATCTCCTGTATGCCAGCCAAGAAAACTGTACTTTTGATAAGGACACAATGGAGTTTACAGGAATTAATAGTGTCCTCACAAGAACTTGGATAGATCCAGTCAAAACCAAGGCATTGACCTGTGGCCTGTATCCACCGTTTTGTGAATTTTGCAAGCTACTGAAGACAGTTCATATGGAATTCTTCCAGCATTGTGGTTCCCATACCTGCTTTTCTGCCCAAGAAAACCACCTAGGTCCATAAGGTAGCTGGATGCTGTTTTAGGGATTTGGTTGTCTAATCTAGACACATGATTCTAACTTCTGCGCTTCAATTGTTATTGTGATGTCCATGTGGCAGGGCATTATGGAGTCCATAAAACATGCAAAGGACCATAAAACATGCAAAATCTAGCAACTTTACTGATGACCATCTGTGAGTTTAATTATTCAACAATATGTGTGGGCTTGACCTACATATAACCAAATGAAAACTTTAAGAGAGCACCTAATTGGACATTTGCAATTGTTGCCTGTTCCCCTGGACCATGATTTTCCATCTTAATGGAATTTCTTGCCGAATTACATAAAGTCTCTGGGATCCTGAACTATATCTGTATTTGTGGATAACTTCTCAAAACAGGCACATTTTGTTACACTTCAAGGCTTAGTCATGTCTCTGCAAACTACACATTTGTCAAATCAACTGCATGCGTGTCCAGAGGACATTGTCTCCGACTGAGGAATCCATCTCAACTTTACTTTTTGGAGGCCCATTATATCTACTATCTTCAGTGTTATGGGCAAATAGTCCATGTCAATTACACTCTGGAACAGTACCTGAAAAGCTTTGGTAAATACCAACAATATAACTGTGCATAGTTATTACTAACAGCTGAATCAGAGTATAATAATTCCATCCACTGCTCCAACAGAGTCCTTTCTACACCATTATGTTAATCACTGACAAAATTCTAACCAACCACCATGTCTGATTGCTCATTGCCTGCAGTTTTTCATCCCTACAATAAGCTACTTCAGATACAACGTAACTTGCAAAATGCCCCGCAAGTCTACAAGATGAACACCTCAGGGTTCCTAGTGTTAATTAAGCGGATAAAAGGTCTGGCTCTTCGCTGAAAACTTATATCCAGAACATTCATCTCAAAAGTTGGCTGTACATTAAATTGGGCTTTTTTAATTCTGAGATTGCCCACAGATACCATGGTTCACCTACAAGGTGGGCTATTAAATAACAAGACTCTATTTATATAAATTAACCATACTGCATGAGTTAAAAGGGAGTGGGGGAACATTGACCTTGGATTATCCCAAAATAGTTTGCAAGTTTCACCCCTCTCATACAGGTAGTTTGGTGTCACACAGCGTTAGAAAAAGTTGTGTCTCTCGGGTGTGTCGTAAAAATACCTAGTTCAAAAGTAGAGTAAATTTTTAGTTAAATTTAACAAAACGCAGACAAATCTTTCTGTATGCTAACCGAGGCAGATTGTATGTCATGTGCATGTGTGTCTGCATGGCACAAAAGATTTAGTGACAGTCGTGCAGATTTGGAAGATGATGAATGTCCCGGAATGCCTTGCACAATAAAATCAAAACGAAAATTTGGAAAAACTTGAGAAAATTGTTCAAATTGATTGTCGACTCAGCATCCGAATGATAGCAGAAATATTGACAAATAAATTGTTAGATCAAGATCTTGACATGACAAAAGATGTTTCCAAGGCTTCTCATTGCCGAGCAGAAAGAAAATTGAAAGTGAATTTGTACAGACATTTTGGAACAAATTCAAGCAGATTTACATTTTTTTGGTAAAATAATTACCTGTGATGTGTCTCAGTACAATCCTGAGACAAAATGGCAGTCCATGCACTGGGAAACACCATCATCAACAAGAATGAAGAAAGCACATCAAAGCAAATCCAAATTCATAGCCATGTTAATTGTGTTCTTTATATCAGACTGGGTACCAGAAGGCGCAACAGTGAATCAACATCGCTACAAAAATGTTCTAGACACTTTGCGGGAAAGAATCAGAAGAAAGAGGCCAGATTTGTGGAAAAAAATGGTTTCAACCTCCATCAAGACAATGCACCAGCCCACACAGCCCTCTTTGTGAAGCAGTTTTTGGAAGAGAAACAGATTGCAGTGCTAGAACACCCTCCATACTAGAGAGACCTAGCGCCGTGTAACTTTTTTTTGTTAATCTAAAGTCAAATATGTACTCAAGGGATCCTGCTGAGTCAGATGCCAGATAATGAGCTACAGCACGGCTTTGACCAATGAAAAATAAGAATGCAGCGGTGTGTA
Organism: Pseudophryne corroboree; assembly: GCF_028390025.1. Classification (NCBI taxonomy): domain Eukaryota; kingdom Metazoa; phylum Chordata; class Amphibia; order Anura; family Myobatrachidae; genus Pseudophryne; species Pseudophryne corroboree. Next base: position 958,776,036 of record NC_086445.1, on the reverse strand, counting down.
GGATGAAAAAGGGGAGTTCATAGAAGGGGAGCGGAGTTAAAATATACTTACAGTAATATAGTTAAATGTAAATTATAATACCAGTTATTTAATAGCTACTAGTCCATGAGCTGCATCAAGTGTTTCAAGTCTCTGTGTTGAAAAGGCTCTCCACACTGTATCCTATGAATAAACTTTGAGCATGCTCAGATCAGCCTACTGTCCATTCCCTGTCTGCAGCCAATCCCGTGCATTCTAGCGGGTTAATAAATCTTGCCGTTAGTTGCACAAGCTGACAGATTTTTTAGTGTCTCAGCCTTGACCCAGCATTCCTCTGACTCCTGATCTGTCTTCCCATGTGTGATCTCAGCTATCTACAGTATGACGACCATCCCAGCTCCTTGGTGATCACTCTCGCTATGTACATTCCTGACTCATTGACCCAACATCTACCATGAATGCCTCTGACTATCTGTACTACTGTTGTGAAGACTGCTCACTGATCCTTACATTGCTCCTTACCTCTGTAATCTTTATCTCTATTGAATGCAACAGGACCTAATAGACATACTGTGAAGTTCACAGAATTACCATGCAAAATAGTGGACATGGGCCCTCATTCCGAGTTGTTCGCTCGCTAGCTGCTTTTAGCAGCATCGCACACACTAATCCGCCGCCTACTGGGAGTGAGACTTAGCTTAGCAGAATTGCGAACGAAAGATTCTCAAAATTGCGAATAGAAATGTCTTAGCAGTTTCTGAGTAGCTCGACACTTACTCTGCCACTGCGATCAGTTCAGTCAGTTTTGTTCCTGGTTTGACGTCACAAACACACCCAGCGTTCGCCCAGACACTCCCCCGTTTCTCCAGCCACTCCCGCGTTTTTCCCAGAAACGGCAGTGTTTTTTCACACACACCCATAAAACGGTCAGTTTCCGCCCAGAAACACCCACTTCCTGTCAATCACACTCCGATCACCAGAACGAAGAAAAAAACTCGTAATGCCGTGAGTAAAATACCAAACTTCTTAGCAAATTTACTTGACGCAGCCGCAGTGCGAACATTGCGCATGCGCAGTTAGCGGAAAATCGCACCGATGCGAAGGAAAATAACGAGCGAACAACTCGGAATGAGGGCCATGATATGCTGATAACGCAAACATAGCCTGATGGGCATGATGTCACTTGAAACTAATGGAACTCATTTATACTCTTCTTAGTGCTATTATATCTGTATTCCATGCTGAACAATACCAACTTTGCCCTTGTATGGCTCACCTCCCACAGTGTAACCTTCAAAGTGCGCCCAACATGGCTGCCCCATATGGTACACTTGTGGATGGGATGAAAAATACATAGGCCTGATGGTTTTGATAGAACCCTACTCTGAACTGTAGGACTGTAAAATCACCCCCATTTTGTGTCATCTCTTCTAGGGGTGGACTATTCCACCCTGGGTAATCCTACGCTGAGAGCCCAAGATGGCTGCCGCACCTGGTACCTTGTGAGGGTGGAATATACAACCCTTGGAAGTTATTACCAAAAATGCCTACACCAATCCTGCATTATGCTTCCTGTGTGCTTAAGGTTTTCTTTTATGTCTGTGTGGCTTATCTATTGTTGTATTACTCAAATCCTCTGTATCATGTGCATTGTTTTTGATATCTGTAAAGCGCCTTGAGTCCTGTTGGAGAAAGAGCGCTATATAAATAAAATTATTATTATTATTATTATTATAAGACAACACTCTATGCTAGACTGTGTGAGCACATTTTAACTACGCACTGGTCTTCACACATTGAACTCAAACAGTACACCATCATTCATGACCTGCAATGACTGTAACAGAAATAAATGGACTACCTACTGTAAGTATCAACAAAGGCCGGCAGCACCAGGGGTTAGGGATAGGCAGGGCCTAATCAGACATTCAATTTAACTAATCTGTTAATTGTCAATTAGGGATACTATCTGCCGATTAGCGGATATTATTGATGATCGGCGATCCATTGGGCAAATTCAAAATGTTAAAAATACCTGACTCACCGATCCAGATAATTTTTTGCTCTCAATCGGCAAATCAAAAATGCTGGGTTTTTGTAATTCATTATCCCCTGTAGAACAGGAAAATTGCCCTGATTAGAGGTTAGATGTATGGGCCCCTAAATTTTGCTCCATTTTTATAATTCTATACTGTGTAGCAAGAGTACAGTAGCATAGGTGCAGAAGTACTGTATCTGTACACAGGACACTCATTCTGCCACTAGTCATTTTTCAAGCCCTCATAAAATGAACATTCCATCTTCGTTTTATTAAAATTGCCTGTTTGTGTGAACAGTAGGGTAGACAAAATTAACAGAGGACACTTGATTTCCAAGTTTAGCACAATGAGGCAAGGTTTCTCCAAAGGCTTTCAATTAAATGAATGGCTTTAGTAGATTGATGTGCTGTTTAATTTACGTACCATGCAACTTATAAAACTACTCCTCCTAAAAAAAACAAAAAAACAATTCAGCTGCACAAACAAAAGTTTATTGTGTCAATGCAGAGTATCTGTTAATTGCCATGAGAAGGCTAATTAATCTTTAGCTTATATTTTATACTGTCTCTGACCTTGTAATTTAAGGAATAAGAATTAACATTGCAGACAGATTTTCACTACACATAACTGCAAGATAACAACCAGAAAACATTACAATTGAGGTAAATTTAATAAAGACTTATTTAAAAAAAATGATTTGTAGATGTGTTAAGTGGAAAAGGAAATAATGTTGTAAAGAACAACGGAATATCCCCATACTATATATAGTAAGTAAAATAAGATTTTAAACCTACCGGTAAATCTTTTTCTCGTAGTCCGTAGAGGATGCTTGGGACTCCGTAAGGACCATGGGGATAGACGGGCTCCGCAGGAGACATGGGCACTTTAAGAAAGACTTTAGGTATGGGTGTGCACTGGATCCTCCCTCTATGCCCGTCCTTGAGACCTCAGTTAGAGAAACTGTGCCCAGAGGAGACGGACAGTACGAGGAAAGGATTTTTGTTAATCCATGGGCAAGATTCATACCAGCCACACCAATCACACCATATAACTTGTGATATACTAACCAGTTAACAGTATGAAAACAACATAGCATCAGTCCAAGACCGATGAAAACTATAACATAACCCTTATGTAAGCAAAACTATATACAAGTCTTGCAGAAGTAGCCCGCACTTGGGACGGGCGCCCAGCATCCTCTACGGACTACGAGAAAAAGATTTACCGGTAGGTTTAAAATCTCTTTTATGAGACAAAGCCGCCAATTCCGACACTCGCCTAGCCGAAGCCAAGGCTAACAACATGACCACTTTCCAAGTGAGATAGTTCAACTCCACTGTTTTAAGTGATTCAAACCAGTGCGACTTAAGGAAACTCAACACCACGTTAAGGTCCCAAGGCGCCACCGGAGGTACAAAAGGAGGCTGAATATGCAGCACTCCCTTTACAAAAGTCTGTACTTCTGGGAGAGAAGCCAATTCCTTTTGAAAGAAAATGGATAAGGCCGAAATCTGAACCTTAATGGAGCCTAATTTTAGGCCCAAATTCACTCCAGTTTGTAGGAAGTGAAGGAAACGGCCCAGATGGAATTCTTCCGGAGGAGCATTCCTGGCCTCACACCAAACAACATATTTTCGCCATATACGGTGATAATGTTTAGCGGTCACGTCCTTCCTAGCCTTTATCAGAGTAGGAATGACCTCATCCGGAATGCCCTTTTTCGCTAGGATCCGGCGTTCAACCGCCATGCCGTCAAACGCAGCCGCGGCAAGTCTTGGAACAGACAGGGCCCCTGTTGCAACAGGTCCTGTCGTAGAGGAAGAGGCCACGGATCTTCTGTGAGCATTTCCTGCAGATCCGGATACCGGGTCCTTCGTGGCCAATCTGGAACAATGAGAATTGTCTGTACTCCTCTTTTCCTTATTATTCTCAACACCTTTGGGATGAGAGGAAAAGGAGGAAATACATAGACCGACTGGAACACCCACGGTGACACTAGAGCGTCTACAGCTACCGCCTGAGGGTCTTTTGATCTGGCGCAATACCTCTGCAGCTTTTTGTTGAGGCGGGATGCCATCATGTCTATCTGGGGCAGTCCCCACTGACTTGCAATCTGTGCGAAGACTTCCTGATGAAGTCCCCACTCTCCTGGATGCAGGTCGTGTCTGCTGAGAAAGTCTGCTTCCCAGTTGTCCACTCCCGGAATGAACACTGCTGACAGTGCGCTTACATGATTTTCCACCCAGCGAAGAATCCTGGCGGCTTCCGCCATTGCCACTCCGCTCCTTGTGCCGCCTTGGCGGTTTACATGAGCCACTGCGGTGATGTTGTCTGACTGGATCAGAACTGGTCGGTCGCGCAGTAAGGTCTCCGCTTGACGTAGGGCGTTGTATATGGCCCTCAGTTCCAGGATGTTGATGTGAAGACAAGTCTCTTGACTTGACCAAAGACCTTGGAAGTTTCTTCCCTGTGTGACTGCTCCCCAACCTCGGAGGCTCGCGTCCGTGGTCACCAGGATCCAGTCCTGAATGCCGAACCTGTGGCCTTCTAGAAGGTGAGCACTCTGCAGCCACCACAGGAGAGATACCCTGGCTCTGGGGGACAGGGTGATCAACCGATGCATTTGTAGATGTGACCTGGACCACTTGTCCAATAGGTCCCATTGGAAAGTCCTCGCATGGAACCTGCCGACGGGAATGGCTTCGTATGATGCCACCATCTTTCCCAGGACTCGAGTGCAGTGATGCACTGACACCTTTTTTGGCTTCAATAAGTTCCTGACTAAAGTCATGAGTTCCTGAGCTTTTTCTATCAGAAGATAAACCCTTTTCTGGTCTGTATCCAGAATCAAGCCCAAGAAAGTCAGACGAGTCGTAGGAACCAACTGCGACTTCGGGATATTGAGAATCCAGCCGTGTTGCTGTAACACCTTCAGTGAAAGTGACACGCTGTTCAGTAACTGCTCTCTTGATCTCGCTTTTATGAGGAGATCGTCCAAGTACAGGATAATTGTGACACCTTGCTTGCGCAGGAGCACCATCATTTCCTCCATTACCTTGGTGAAATCCTCGGGGCCGTGGATAGCCCAAACGGCAACGTCTGAAATTGGTAATGACAATCCTGTACCGCAAATCTCAGGTACGCCTGATGAGGTGGCTAAATGGGAACATGAAGGTATGCATCCTTTATGTCCAGAGATACCATAAAATCTCCCCCTTCCAGGCTGGCGATGACCGCTCTGAGCGATTCCATCTTGAACTTGAACCTCTTCAAGTATAGGTTCAGGGATTTAAAATTTAAAATGGGTCTGACCGAACCGTCCGGTTTCGGGACCACAAATAGGGTTGAGTAATATCCCCTCCTTTGTTGAAGCAGGGGAACCTTGACCACCACCTGTTGAAGATACAATTTGTGAATTGCATTTAACACTATCTCCCTTTCCGGGGGAGAAACTGGTAGGGCCGATTTGAAAAACCGGCGAGGAGGCACCTCTTCAAATTCCAGCTTGTAACCCTGGGAAACAATTTCTATTGCCCAGGGATCCACCTGTGAGTGAACCCAGATGTGGCTGAAAACTCAAAGACGTGCCCCCACTGGGGCGGACTCCTGTAGCGGAGCCCCAGCGTCATGCGGTGGATTTTGTAGAGGCCGGGGAGGACTTCTGTACCTGGGAACTAGCTGTGTTGTGCAGCTTTTTTCCTCTGCCCTTACCTCTGGCAAGTAAGGACGCACCTCATACTTCCTTGTTTCTTTGTGATCGAAAGGACTGCATTTGATAATGTGGCGCTTTCTTAGGCTGTGAGGGAATATAAGGTAGAAAATTTGATTGACCAGCTGTAGCTGTGGAGACCAGGTCCGAGAGACCTTGCCCAAACAATTCCTCACCCTTGTAAGGTAAAACCTCCATATGCCTCTTTGAGTCGGCATCACCTGTCCATTGCCCGGGTCCATAGGACTCGTCTAGCAGAAATGGACATCGCGTTGATTCTAGAACCCAGTAGACTAATGTCTCTTTGAGCATCTCTCATATATAAGACCGCATCTTTTATATGCCCTAGGGTAAAATGGAATCCTTATCTAGGGTCTCAATATCCGCTGATAAGGTATCTGTCCATGCTGCTACCGCGCTACAACCCAGCCCGACGCAATCGCCGGTCTGAGTAAGGTACCAGAATGTGTGTAAATGGACTCCAAGATAACCTCCTGCTTGCGGTCAGCAGGGTCCCTGAGGGTAGCCGTATCTTGGGATGGCAGCGCTACCTTTTTGGATAAGCGTGTTAATGCCTTGTCCACCCTAGGGGAGGATTCCCACAGTATCCTGTCCGTTGGCGGGAAAGGATACGCCATAAGAATCCTTTTGGGAATCTGCAGTTTTTTGTCTGGAGATTCCCAAGCTTTTTCACATAATTCGTTCAACTCATGTGAGGGGGGAAAGGTTACCTCAGGTTTCTTTCCCTTATACATGTGTACCCTCGTGTCAGGGACAGGGGGTTCCTCTGTGATATGCAAAACATCTTTTATTGCAATGATCATATATCGAATACATTTAGCCACTTTTGGCTGTAATTTTGCATCATCGTAGTCGACAATTGGAGTCAGAATCCGTGTCGGTATCTGTGTCTACAATTTGGGATAGTGGGCGCTTTTGAGACCCCGAAGGTCCCTGCGACATAGGGACAGACATGGGTTGACTCCCTGGCTGTTCCCTAGCTTCAGCTTTGTCTAATCGTTTGTGCAATAAATTTACATTAGCACTTAAAACCTTCCACATATCCATCCAGTCAGGTGTCGGCGTTGTCGATGGAGACACCACACTCATTCTCTCCTCCCCCTGAAAGCCTTCTACCTAAGACATGTCGACACACGCGTACCGACACACCACACACTCAGAGAATCCTCTTATCTGAAGACAGTTCCCCCACAAGGCCCTTTGGAGAGACAGAGAGAGAGTATGCCAGCACACACCCAGCGCTATATGACCCAGGAAAAAACACTATATAAATATATGTTTACCCAGTAGCGCTGTTTGTACATCTATAAATGCGCCAAATTATGTGCCCCCCCCCCCTTCTTCAAAACCCTCTTTCACCGTGGTTAAGCAGGGGAGAGTCTGGGGAGCTTCCTCTCAGCGCTGTGCTGTGGAGAAAATGGCGCTGGTGAGTGCTGAGGGAGAAGCCCCGCCCCCTCAGCGGCGGGCTTCTGTCCCACTCAAATATACTGAAAACTGGCGGGGGCTCATTATATATACAGTGCACAACTACTATATATACCTATTTTTGCCAGAAAAAGAGGTTTATATGCTGCCCAGGGCGCCCCCCTTGCGCCCTGCACCCTTACAGTGACTGCCGTGTGTGAGGTGTAGGGGAGCAATGGCGCACAGCTTCACCGCTGTGCATTACCTCAGTGTAGATCATGAAGTCTTCTGCCGCCTTTGAAGTCTTCTTTTCTTCTCAGACTCACCCGGCTTCTATCTTCCGGCACTGTGAGGAGGACGGCGGCGCGGCTCTGGGACAGACGGCGAGGGTGAGACCTGCGTACCGATCCCTCTGGAGCTAATGGTGTCCAGTAGCCTAAGAAGCAGAGCCTTGAAACTCACAGGAGTAGGTCTGCTTCTCTCCCCTCAGTCCCTCGATGCAGGGAGTCTATTGCCAGCAGGCTCCCTGAAAATAAAAAACCTAACAAAATACTTTCTGACAGGAAACTCAGGAGAGCTCCCTGTAATGCACCCAGTCTCCTCTTGGCACAGTAGTAAACTGAGGTCTGGAGGAGGGGCATAGAGGGAGGAGCCAGTGCACACCCATACCTAAAGTCTTTCTTAAAGTGCCAATGTCTCCTGCGGAGCCCGTTTATCCCCATGGTCCTTACGGAGTCCCCAGCATCCTCTAGGACGTAAGAGAAATAACAATGAATGAATAAATAAATTAGAGATGGCTCTGAGGGCCTAATTCAGACCGGATCGCAGCAGCAAAATTGTTGTCTAATGGTCAAAACCATGTGCAGTGCAGGTGGGGCATTTATAATATGTGCAGAGAGAGTTAGATTTGGGTGGGATGTGTTTAAACTGAAATCTAAATTGCAGTGTAATAATAAAGTAGCCAGTATTTACCCTGCACAGAAACAAAATAACCTGCCCAAATCTAAATCTCACTGCACAAGTTATATCTGCCCCCCCTGCAGTGCACATGGTTTTGCCCATTAGATAACAAGTGTTTCTGCTGCGATCAGGTCTGAATTAGGCCCTTGGAGCATACAATACAATACTTAACAACTTTCCCTGATTGTCAGGGAGACTCCCTGAATTAGGAACAATCTCCCTGACTCCTTAAAGAGTCTAGCAATCTCCCTGATTGCATCTTACCCCCATTATGTAGCTGTTTTATTCTTGAAAAGAGAAATCAGAGATATATACATTCAAATGGAATCATCAGTGCCATTTCAATGCATCACCAGTGCTAGTATTCCCAGCATTGGTTAATTATAATAAGGCACAATGGTGGTCATTCCGAGTTGATCGCTCGCTAGCAGTTTTTAGCAGCCGTGCAGATGCTATGCCGCCTCCCACTGGGAGTGTATTGTAGCTTAGCAGAAGTGTGAACGAAAGGATCGCAGAGTGGCGGCAAAACAATTTTGTGCAGTTTTAGAGTATCTCAATACCTAATAATACCATAATAATTGTCAGATAAGGTGTTATCCATACGATCTGTTATTCTTGTACTAGAAGCCAACATCATTGGGTAATATAAGCATTTATGTCAACTGCCCATAGACATCTATCTCTACCCAGGGACACTGTCATGGGTTGGTTAAATGCTCTCTATACCATACTGACATTACAGGAATTAAAGCTTGAAATTTTAAGATATCTCTTTTCACGGTCAATGTTTCACACTCTCAAATCCCCTACATCTTATATGATGCGTTAAATAAATATGGTCACATTTCAGGCTACAAGATAAACTAGTCTAAATCTGAGGTTCTACCCTTTCATCTTACGTTTCATGCTCTTGACCTTCTATTACTTAGCTTCTGATGGTGAAAATACAAACTGAAATACCTTGGGATTAATCTTTCCACATCATATAATGCTCTTTATGCATTGAATTGTGCATCCTTCTAACAGCTATAAGGAAACATTTCTCAGGACGGCTGAGCTGAATCCTAACACCTATAATAACTGCAATGCCTACTATTTTTTGAAAACCATAGCAGTTTATATGCCACCATCACCCTTCATCAAATGCAATGCTGTTTTAATGATTTTATATTGGACAGGAAAATCTCAATACTGTAGTAAAAGTATACATCTACCCACTTGCATACCTACAAACCTTCCCAATTATGACGGAACAGCCCCACTTTTTGAGCACTGTTCCTTCATCCCACCCACGGGTCACATTATGGGAGGACAATCTCTCCCCCATGCTTGTGTGTGGCATGTAAATAGTGTAGAGAGAGGCTGGGGGCAGCCCTGCAGCTCGGGAAGAGCCAGGCACACTCCCAACGTAGGTGGCAACAAGAGTGTTAAGTGTGACCAAGCCCCCAATGTGACACCCAGTAGGGGTGTGAAGTGTGACCACGCGCAAGATGTCCTGAGACCTCCTTCCAAAATGTTAGGAGGTATACTGGAGGGAGATCCAGATCACGTGAATATTACTTGGAATCACAATGTAATCATGGTAACTCCAGTTAGATAAATCGGCATAACTTGGTATCAAACCCTTTCTATACATCTGGATGTTACCAGGGAACATAGATCTCACTAATTACTCAATAACTTATCAAACACACATGTTAAACTCAGGATAACTGCTAAAAAAATAAATAAATATTTCCCATAATACTCTCACCTCTGGTTGGCCAGTTGTATCGCTAAAAGGTCAACACTTGTAGAAAGTGCTTACAAGATCTTACAGGCAATGGTGTACGATCCCAACAAAAATAAAACTAAATATAGACCATTTGCTAAATGTACTCAAACCCCCAATCTACATACACACAATGTATACCTCCTGGAGTACTAGTATCCAAGTTCATCAAAAAAACATATGTATACCATACAGCAGTGGTTCCCAAACTGGGTGCCACTGCACCCTTGGGTGCCTCTGGGCACTTGCAGGGGTTCCGTGGATTGATGGTCTAGGACCAAGTCAAATTATGTATGGTCAATGTAATAGGCAAAACCACAGGGATTGTGGCTCCATTCATAAAATATGTGGACAAACAGAAGTCAGTCCAGTCCCTCACACATAACTAACCCTAAGGACAAACATATAAACATAATTTACTTAATTTAATGTTGTTTTTTTTCTGAATTTCACAAAAAGAAACTTTTGGCCTAGGGGTGCCGTGAAAAAAATTCTGGTACTCTAAGGATTTAGTAAGTTTGGGAACTACTGTCATACAGCATATATTTGTCTACAGTTGCTTTTTATCATCTATTAAGCAGTGTATACCATATGCCTGGGATCTGACTTCCCGGGTATGGGTCGTTGGGTCGAGTCGACGCACATTAGGTCGACATGCATTGGGTCGACCACTAATGGGTGACATGCACTAGGTCGACAGTGTCGTTAGGTCAACATGTCATAAGGTCGACATTGGTTTTGTTTTTGGTGTCATTTTCTTCGTACAGTGACGGGGAACCCCAATTAGTGCACCGCATCCCCTCGCATGGCTCGCTTCGCTCGCCATGCTTCGGGCAGGGTGCCTCGCTCCACTACCGCTGCGCTCGGCACAGATTGCCGTTCCCATTAGTAGTCCACGTGGATCGTAAAGTATGAAAAAGGTCAAAAAATGAAAAAAATTGTGAAAAACTCATGTCGACCTTTTGACCTGTCGACCTTGCACATGTCGACCTAATGAACCTGTCGACCTAGACACCCTGTCGACCTAGTGCATGTTGGCCTTTAGTGGTCGACCCAATGCATGTCAACCTAATGCATGTCGACCTAACGACCGCAACCCGATTTCCCACACCTTGTTAAACCATACACCTTCCTCTCCCATCCAAATCTCCCATCCTCATTATTTACCATAAATAAGTTGCTCTTCCTTACACAAGAAATGTATTGCAAACAATTGCGATAGATGTATTAACCTGGAGAAGGCATAAGGAAGTGATAAACCAGTGATATGTGCAAGGTGATAAAGGCACCAGCCAATCAGCTCCAATATGTAAATTGACAGTTAGGATCTGATTGGCTGCTGCCTTTATTACCTTGCACTTATCACTGGTTTATCACTTCCTTATGTCTTCTCCAGGTTAATACATCTGCCCCAATATCCTGTTTTACAGCAAAAAAAAAGGTAATTGATTCATTGCGGTGCTCTGTACAAATCCATTGCTAAAGGAATGTATAGTAAGCACAGTGTCACAATGTGAAAATAAACGTTCACATTCTTGCATTGAGTAGAGGACGTTTGGCACAAACGTGTGCGCAGAAAATCTGTCTGAGCAGATGCTTTGTTGTCATTATCGCCACGTAATCATAAAATGATTCTCTCACCCATGTCATCAACATTTACACAAGGCAAAATAAAACGGCGTAAGCATTGCTAATTTCATGCAAATATTAATACTGGCTGAGGAGGACAGGACGCAGCATCGTTTCTGCCTGCCTTCCTAAAACACTGAGCTCCTCAGGTTGCAATCTTACTTGGCTGTAACTAGTTTTGCTCCTCTTTGGATGAATTATATGTGTTTCAGGAGCACCTGTTATTCTGATCTGCAATTAGTGACAGCCTTGGCCCATGTCTTTGATTTATTTGGTTTTAATGCTGTCTCTTGGTTGACTGCATTGGCAGACTCCTCTAGAACCAGATATTCACAAGAGAGGGAGTGGAGCAGTAAATCTCAGTTTTGTCAGTGAGATTAATTTTGTGAACACCCTTTTTGGAAATCAAGTCAGAATATCTCTGCACCTAGAATTACATTGGCCGTTCCTATCAGAGAAGCACAGTCACTTCTTCCTTTGTCTTTGGTTACATTGCATTTTCCTATATGCCACACATTATTCTCATTTATCATCGGAGCACCCAAAGCTGCCTGCATTATCAGCCAGGGTTTGTCATGGTGCGCTGGTACATTACAAATACAATTAAACCTTTTACGATAGTGCAGCTTTTGGCTAAAGCAGCACAGCTTCAAGGTTGAAAGATTTCAGATATTACCAGTGATATCAGTTCTTTTCCATTTATCGCCATTGTCCTGACTAATGCAGGAGTGTTGCATTAATTAAAGGAAGCATCCGGCAGTGCTCCCGCTTCTCCCATTCTGACACTGAATTGGAGCCTGAAGCCTGCTCATGGTTTAAGGGCCATTCATCAAACGTGTCACGCTGAAGCCACCAGCTGTCTGAGAAGAGACTCATTTGCATTTCATCAACTTCAGTCTTCCATTCACTTCCATTCTCCCCATTCCTCTTCTTTATTTCCGCCTACTTTTGTAGTTTTATTTCTTGGACTTTATTTCAATATTGTTGCATGTAGCTATGTACAAAAGTGTGTACTGCGCTTTAAATATGTTTACAGCATCTGGAACATAAAGTCTGGTTGTGGATTCGCTGCGTGGTCTTCACTGACGAGATGTAACGGCAGAGAGTGGACGGTTAAAATACTCCTGATTGGAAATGATTCAAAAATCGAGGCTCAAATGTTTATGGACATAAAAAAGAAAAAGAACACGGAGACTCTGCGTTGTGGAGAGAAAATGAAGGTGGAACAAAGTATTATCTGGTTTGATGCCCTACAAATGCTTCAGTGGAAATCCAGGACCCCCATGTGATATGTAGCATGCTTAGTTTATAATTTCCAGGCCCTTCTTTTACATGGTTGCAAAAAACAGAAAAACAGTTATATCTTTATCAGGGACGGTGCAAGGTTTCTCGGTACCCTAGGCAAAACTTCAGCCTACTGCCCCCAACCACCAACAGTAGCAACTTCCAAGCCCTTCAGACGAAAGTATGATTAATAAGTTCCACAGCCACCACTTGCATTAAGTACGACAAGTACTTTCATTCACTTGCATTAAGGCTTTCAGAAACAGCCTTAATTTTGTGATAGGCAAACTCAGTGGTGCCCCTCCCAGATCCCGGCACCCTAGACAGCTGCCTAATGGTAGAGCCGGCCCTGATCTTTATTATAAATCAGCAAAACAGTGTCATGTGCATGTACCTTTGCCTCCTGCCAAATTGGCTGGAGCTATATGCATGGGCCCCTTTCCTGGCATCAGCAAAGCTGCTATGATCACTTGGCAATGGCACTCTTCATTGGTGGAAGTTAGGGCATAGCTATAGTAGATGCAGTTGCTATAGGGCCCTCTCCCTCCACCTAGGGCCATAGAGAGATGGGCGGGGCCCTTGGGCGTGACCTAATCATAGAGGTGAACTGTAAATTAAATTGCATATATGCAAATTATTGTGCATCTTAGCTATTATGACTGTAAGCTCCTCGGAGCAGGGCCCTCTTCCCTGCTGTTCTCACAGCCTGCTTTTCTTGCACCTCAATTACAGCTCTCTCCTACTCAGTGACTGTCTATACCTGCATTTCCTCCTGCTCATGACTGTTCATCTCTGTCAATGGCTACCCGCCCCCAGTAGTATGCCGGTTACTCCTTTGCTTCCTTACATCTCTGCTGTATTGTGTACTGAGAGCTGTGGTGCTAATTGTTACCTGTGCTCTCTTTTAGTTTTCTGTGATGTTAAGTTATATATACCCTGTATTGTTCTAATGTGTGTTGTATGTACGGTGCTATGAAACACTTGTGGGGCATTATAAATAAATTGTAATAATAATAATAAAATGATCTAACGTTTGCACTATTTGCCTACATACTGTAGTTAACATATGATTAAGTACATGGCGATTAGAATATAGCAAGTATAGGCTCCATAGGTCTTGCTATGAAACGGGATGGGAAAGAGTTACTGTGATCGGGGAGGCTCAACCGTCAGCCCCTGACTGCACATGTCAGGGACATGCAAGAAAAAGAAGATGCTGGTCCCTAACATTAGTAACATTGACATAATGTAATAGCACTAGTAATTATAGGGATCCATCTGATGGGGTTTGCCTTGACATTGTGGATGGGATCACATGTTTTGTCATATACTGTATGCGCTAAGAACCATAATTTGCATGTTATTTCCATGTTATTTGTAGAGTTGATATAGTATCTGTTTTGTCTATACTCAAATATACTCATTTAGATCCATGCATCCAATGCAGTGGAAATGACATCAAAGTTGGGATCAACTTTTGTCTGTCTGTCTCCATTTTGACTGATTATTGTTAATATTGTATCAATTATTCATTATAATTACAGTACATTGTATGAATATATAAAGTATTTTTAATCTGTCTCTTTAAGAAGTCAATTAAGGAGTACAGTAAAGATAAAAATTGAGATGCTCTGATGAGATTTGATTTAGTAACAACAGAATCTCTGTTTCAGAAGGGAAAACAAAACAAAAACTGTACTAAACGTGTCAGTTGTGAGGAGACCACATACAATTGGCAGATGTGTATGTAATATGCTTTTTCTTATCTTAAGTAAATCAATGAGAAGTAAAGACTTGTATAATTGATATCATCATGTAGGGGTAACAGCAAAAAAAGAGAAAAAGTTACCACACCTATGTAATATGAGTTACTAAAAGTTATCTAAGTGTGTTTCCCTGTTTAAAGGCAGATTTATATCTTTGAAACTGGAATGTCCATAACTAATTTGTAAAATAAAGTGACATCATTGTGAGCTTTAGAAGACTTGGAAAAATGGTGCATTACCACTTGGAGGTCCCACCATGATTTCAGTATCTAATTACCTGCATCCCAAGCTTCTGGCCCACTTCGGAAGGAAAAAGCTTCTGTTTAGAAAAGTAAGCTATAATAAGAATTTACTTACCGATAATTCTATTTCTCGTAGTCCGTAGTGGATGCTGGGAACTCCGTAAGGACCATGGGGAATAGCGGCTCCGCAGGAGACTGGGCACAAAAGTAAAGCTTTAGGACTACCTGGTGTGCACTGGCTCCTCCCCCTATGACCCTCCTCCAAGCCTCAGTTAGGATACTGTGCCCGGACGAGCGTATACAATAAGGAAGGATTTATGAATCCCGGGTAAGACTCATACCAGCCACACCAATCACACCGTACAACCTGTGATCTGAACCCAGTTAACAGCATGATAACAGAGGAGCCTCTGGATAGATGGCTCACAACAACAATAACCCGATTTAGTTAACAATCACTATGTACAAGTATTGCAGACAATCCGCACTTGGGATGGGCGCCCAGCATCCACTACGGACTACGAGAAATAGAATTATCGGTAAGTAAATTCTTATTTTCTCCGACGTCCTAGTGGATGCTGGGAACTCCGTAAGGACCATGGGGATTATACCAAAGCTCCCAAACGGGCGGGAGAGTGCGGATGACTCTGCAGCACCGAATGAGAGAACTCCAGGTCCTCCTCAGCCAGGGTATCAAATTTGTAGAATTTAGCAAACGTATTTGCCCCTGACCAAATAGCTGCTTGGCAAAGTTGTAAAGCCGAGACCCCTCGGGCAGCCGCCCAAGATGAGCCCACCTTCCTTGTGGAATGGGCTTTTACAGATTTTGGCTGTGGCAGGCCTGCCACAGAATGTGCAAGCTGAATTGTATTACAAATCCAACGAGCAATAGTCTGCTTAGAAGCAGGAGCACCCAGCTTGTTGGGTGCATACAGGATAAACAGCGAGTCAGATTTTCTGACTCCAGCCGTCCTGGAAACATATATTTTCAGGGCCCTGACTATGTCCAACAACTTGGAGTCCTCCAAGTCACTAGTAGCCGCAGGTACCACAATAGGTTGGTCCAGATGAAACGCTGAAACCACCTTAGGGAGAAAATGAGGACGAGTCCTCAATTCCGCCCTGTCTGAATGGAAGATCAGATAAGGGCTTTTACAGGATAAAGCCGCCAATTCTGACACGCGCCTGGCCTAGGCCAGGGCCAACAGCATGACCACTTTCCATGTGAGATATTTTAACTCCACAGATTCAAGTGGTTCAAACCATTGTGACTTTAGGAACCCCAAAACTACATTGAGATCCCAAGGTGCCACTGGAGGCACAAAAGGAGGCTGTATATGCAGTACCCCTTTTACAAACGTCTGAACTTCAGGAACTGAAGCTAGTTCTTTCTGGAAGAAAATTGACAGGGCCGAAATTTGAACCTTAATGGACCCCAATTTTAGGCACATAGACACTCCTGTTTGCAGGAAATGCAGGAATCGACCTAGTTGAAATTCCTCCATCGGGGCCTTACTGGCCTCGCACCACGCAACATATTTTTCGCCTAATGCGGTGATAATGCTTTGCGGTTACATCCTTCCTGACTTTGATCAGGGTAGGGATGACTTCATCCGGAATGCCTTTTTCCTTCAGGATCCGGCGTTCAACCGCCCTGCCGTCAAACGCAGCCGCGGTAAGTCTTGGAATAGATAGGGTCCTTGATGGAGCAGGTCCCTTCTTAGAGGTAGAGGCCACGGGTCCTCCGTGAGCATCTCTTGAAGTTCCGGGTACCAAGTCCTTCTTGGCCAATCCGGAGCCACGAGTATAGTTCTTACTCCCCTCCGTCTTATAATTCTCAATACTTTTGGTAAGAGAGGAAGAGGAGGGAACCCATACACTGACTGGTACACCCACGGTATTACCAGAGCGTCCACAGCTATTGCCTGAGGGTCCCTTGACCTGGCGCAATACCTGTCCAATTTTTTGTTTAGGCGGGGCGCCATCATGTCCACCTTTGGTTTTTCCCAACGGTTTACAATCATGTGGAAGACTTCTGCTGAGGAAGTCTGTTTCCCAGTTGTCCACTCCCGGAATGAACACTGCTGACAATGCTATCACATGATTTTCCGCCCAGCGAAAAATCCTTGCAGCTTCTCTACGTGGGCGACTGCCGTGATGTTGTCCGACTGGATCAGCACCGGCTGACCTTGAAGTAGAGGTCTTGCTTGGCTTAGGGCATTGTAAATGGCCCTTAGCTCCAAGATATTTATGTGAAGTGATGTCTCCAGGCTTGACCACAAGCCCTGGAAATTTCTTCCCTGTGTGACTGCTCCCCAGCCTCGCAGGCTGGCATCCGTGGTTACCATGACCCAGTCCTGAATGCCGAATCTGCGCCCTCTAGAAGATGAAGCACTCTGCAACCACCACAGGAGAGACGCCCTTGTCTTTGGTGACAGGGTTATCCGCTGATGCATCTGAAGATGCGATCCGGACCACTTTTCCAGCAGGTCCCACTGGAAAGTTCTTGCGTGGAATCTGCCGAATGGAATTGCTTCGTAGGAAGCCACCATTTTTCCCAGGACCCTTGTGCACTGCTGCACTGACACTTGGCCTGGTTTTAGGAGGTTTCTGACTAGTTCGGATAACTCCCTGGCATTCTCCTCCTGGAGAAACACCTTTTTCTGGACTGTGTCCAGGATCATCCTTAGGAATAGAAGACGTGTCGTCGGGATCAGCTGCGATTTTGGAATATTAAGAATCCAACCGTGCTGCCGCAACACTACTTAAGATAGTGCTACCCCGACTACCAACCGTTCCCTGGATCTTGCCCTTATCCGGAGATCGTCCAAGTAAGGGATAATTAAAACTCCCTTCCTTCGAAGGAGTATCATCATTTCGGCCATTACTTTGGTAAAGACCCGGGGTGCCGTGGACAAACCAAACGGCAGCGTCTGAAACTGATAGTGACAGTTCTGTACCACAAACCTGAGGTACCCTTGGTGAGAAGGGTAAATTGGGACATGGAGATAAGCATCCTTGATGTCCAGAGACACCATATAATCCCCTTCTTCCAGGTTTGCCATCACCGCTCTGAGTGACTCCATCTTGAATTTGAACCTTTGTATGTAAGTGTTCAAGGATTTCAGATTTAAATTAGGTCTCACCGAGCCGTCCGGCTTCGGTACCACAAACAGCGTGGAATAATACCCCTTTCCCTGTTGTAGGAGGGGTACCTTGATTATCACCTGCTGGGAATACAGCTTGTGAATGGCTTCCCATACCGCCTCCCTGTCGGAGGGAGACGTCGGTAAAGCAGACTTTAGGAAAACGGCGAAGGGGAGACGTCTCGAATTCCAATTTGTACCCCTGAGATACCACCTGAAGGATCCAGGGGTCCCCTGTGAGTGAGCCCACTGCACGCTGAAATTTTTGAGACGGGCCCCCACCGTGCCTGAGTCCGCTTGTAAAGCCCCAGCGTCATGCTGAGGACTTGGCAGAAAACGGGAGAGGGCTTCTGTTCCTGGGAACTGGCTGTTTGCTGCAGCCTTTTTCCTCTCCCTCTGCCACGGGGCAGAAATGAGGAGCCTTTTGCCCGCTTGCCCTTATGGGGCCCAAAGGACTGCGCCTGATAATACGGCGTCTTCTTATGTTGAGAGGCAACCTGGGGTAAAAATGTGGATTTTCCAGCCATTGCCGTGGCCACCAGGTCTGTTAGACCTACCCCAAATAACTCCTTTCTTTTATAAGGCGATACTTCCATATGCCTTTTGGAATCAGCATCACCTGACCACTGTCTTGTCCATAACCCTCTTCTGGCAGAAATGGACAGCGCACTTACTCTTGATGCCAGTCGGCAAATATCCCTCTGTGCATCACGCATATATAGAAATGCATCTTTTAAATGCTCTATAGTCAGTAATATACTGTCCCTATCTAGGGTATCAATATTGTCAGTCAGGGAATCCGACCAAGCCACCCCAGCACTGCACATCCAGGCTGAGGCGATTGCTGGTCGCAGTATCACACCCGTGTGAGTGTATATACATTTTAGGATATTTTACTGCTTTCTGTCAGCAGGTTCCTTAAGGGCGGCCGTATCCGGGGACGGTAGTGCCACCTGTTTAGACAAGCGTGTGAGCTAGGGGGTGTTTCCCAACGTGCCCTATCCTCTGGCGGGAAGGGGTATGATGCTAATAACTTTTTAGGAATTAACAGTTTTTATCGGGGGAAACCCACGCATCATCACACACTTCATTTAATTCCTCAGATGCAGGAAAAACTACAGGCAGTTTTTTCTCACCCAACATAATACCCTTTTTAGTGGTACTGGTATTATCAGAAATGTGTAAAAACATTTTCCATAGCCTCAATCATGTAACGTGTGGCCCTACTGGAAGTCACATTCGTCTCTTAATCGTCGACACTGGAGTCAGTATCCGTGTCGGCGTCTGTATCTGCCATCTGCGGAAACGGGCGTTTTAGAGCCCCTGATGGCTTTTGAGACACCTGGACAGGCACAGGCTGAGTCGCCGGCTGTCTCATGTCATCAATCTTTTGTAAAGAGCTGACTCACATAATTCCTTCCATAAGCTCATCCACTCAGATGTCGACTCCCTAGGGGGTGACATCTCTGTTACAGGCAATTGCTCCGCCTCCACCTCATTTTCCTCCTCATACATGTCGACACAACGTACCGACACACAGCACACACACAGGGAATGCTCTGATAGAGGACAGGACCCCACTAGCCCTTTGGGGAGACAGAGGGAGAGTATGCCAGCACACACCAGAGCGCTATATATATATACAGGGATAACCTTATATAAGTGTTTTTCCCCTTATAGCTGCTGTATTGTTATACTGCGCCTAATTAGTGCCCCCCTCTCTTTTTTAACCCCTTTCTGTAGTGTAGTAACTGCAGGGGAGAGCCAGGGAGCTTCCCTCCAACGGAGCTGTGAGAGAAAATGGCGCTAGTGTGCTGAGGAGATAGGCTCCGCCCCCTTCTCGGCGGCCTTTTCTCCCGTTTTTCTGTGGAATCTGGCAGGTGTTAAAATTCATCCATATAGCCCTGGGGGCTATATGTGATGTATTTTCGCCAGCCAAGGTGTTTTTATTGCTGCTCAGGGCGCCCCCCCCTAGCGCCCTGCACCCTCAGTGACCGAAGTGTGAAGTGTGCTGAGGAGCAATGGCGCACAGCTGCAGTGCTGTGCGCTACCTTGGTGAAGACAGGATGTCTTCTGCCTTCCTACTGTACCTCTAACTCTGCATGTTATTACCTAGTTCTAATACTGTTGTTACAATTGTAAAGTGCAACGGAATATTCTGCACTTACTGTAAAAAGTTATAAAATAAATAATGCACAAGTGAATTAAACTATGCTGCTGAGTCAGTAATTATCCCCACAACTTCCACAGATGGAAATACTCACAACATGACCTTTTGTGAGTGTTGAGGTTAAGAACCACTGCTTTATAAGACTTGGTAATAGTTATGCCTTATCAATTTGATTTCACTATTACAGAAGATCGATTTATTGAACTAATTGATTCTCGCATTTTGATATAGGTAAAAAAAATTTAAAAAAAACTACTTTGCCTTGCAAATGATTGTTGCTTCAAAAAAACAGGAAGACTCACAAAGTTCCGCACCTACGGCAACTCAGAGGCTGTTACATTTATCCCCAGGACTGAAAATCACGGTAGTCAAGAATCCACAATCACTTCCTCCAGGAACTAGCAAGCCAGTGCAGGAAACACAATTTCTAGCAGGACAGGTGGACTGAGACCTGGATTGGAGAGATTCCCAATAAGATAAGAGAGAAGGGCACATCTTCAATAAATGATAGAAAAAAATGGCATAATAAAATATTATAGACAATAACACAGAATAAATAGCCTAAGATCACAAATAGCTGGAAAATTATCATAGGTAAATCATAACAGATACTCTCTCTTCCTCTCACTCTGTTGATAAAGGTATAATAAAATAATGTAGGATTTCTCCATAAACACAATAATTTTAAAAAAAATCATCTGAATTTCAGCGGTCAAGCACCTGTCAGTGATTTGCCTATTTACAGGAGCATATTTGTCTTTCTTGTGGTCATCGTGGGGCACATTTTGTGATAATACATACTTACTGTACAGTGGCTGTGCTTGTTCCCCTCCTTTATTACAAGGGATCGTATTCAATCGTATGCATCTAGTTGGCATGAGCATGGATGTATGGTGATTGCAATTGAAATGGCGTCATTGAGTTGTTGCTGCCATCACATGTCTTCTGTTAACCATCGATGGTATGCTAGTGGGCATGTACAAAGGAGCTTTGCTACAGATGCGGCTGTTGCGGGCTCTAGGACCCTGCAGACACCAGCCGATGCTACAAGGAAATGCATGGGAGAGAGGAAGACCCAGCGGGAACCCAAACTAGTGGGTCCAGCTGGGCAGATTTGCAGGCTTGCACAGTGTGTTGGGACAGAGTTTCAGAGCTCGGAGTGTGTTGCATAAGATGCTGCTGAGGAGGACAGGCTGAAGTGGCTGCTGAGAGGGGCCATGTGCAGCAGGACAGACACTGCTCTGAGAGAGAGCTGGACCATCACTGGCAGAGAGAGGAAGATGCGGGTGCAGGGAGAAGTGCCCAGGCCCCACTGCAGAGAGTCTGCAAGTATGATGTAACTGGTGAGCAGTGAATGCGGAGAGAGATGTCAAGAAGCAGCTGCAGTGAGGATGATGCTGACAGCAGGAGAGGCAGAGTCACACTGAACAGCCACAAGAGCGACATGAAACAGGTCTGTGTATCCAACCCTCATGTGTATCCAACTTGGGCTGCTCCTTCACACAAGTGTACACTGAGCTAACAGTCAAGGACACAGTTTAACCCCTCTCCTATACAACTGCACATTCTACAACTAAGAGACTGTGTGTTGTAGTGCAGAGACATTTATCCAGCCATCACTGCCTGCAGTAAGGCTGTCCCCCAATAAACACTGAACTTTCAAGTTGTGCAGCAAGTACAGACACCTGCATTAACCCGCAGTGTATATAGAGCAATTTAAAATAATTGCATTCTGAATCACTGAAAAAGAGACAATGTTGATGTACATAATTTCTGCAATACTGTGTTAGATTGCCAGCAGCACTAACACCCTACATTGTGGGTAATTCTGAGTTGATCGCAGCAGCAAGTTTGTTGTTAGCAATTAAGCAAAACCATGGGGGTAATTCCAAGTTGATCGCAGCAGGAATTTTGTTAGCAGTTGGGCAAAACCATGTGCACTGCAGGGGAGGCAGATATAACATGTGCAGAGAGAGATAGATTTGGGTGTGGTGACTTCAATCTGCAATCTAAATTGCAGTGTAAAAATAAAGCAGCCAGTATTTACCCTGCACAGAAACAAAATAACCCACCCAAATCTAACTCTCTCTGCAAATGTTATATCTGCCCCCCCCCCCCCCCCCTGCAGTGCACATGGTTTTGCCCAACTGCTAAAAAATTTCCTGCTGCGATTAACTTGGAATTACCCCCCATGTGCACTGCAGAGGGGGCAGATATAACATTTGCAGAGAGAGTTAGATTTGGGTGGATTATTTCGTTTCTGTGCAGGGTAAATACTGGCTGCTTTATTTTTACACTGCAATTTAGATTGCAGATTGAACACACCTCACCCAAATCTAACTCTCTCTGCACATGTTATATCTGCCTCCCCTGCAGTGCACATGGGCCCTCATTCCGAGTCGTTCGCTCGGTATATTTCATCGCATCGCAGTGAAATTCCGCTTAGTACGCATGCGCAATATTCGCACTGCGACTGCGCCAAGTAATTTAACAATGAAGATAGTATTTTTACTCACGGCTTTTTCTTCGCACCGGCGATCGTAATGTGATTGACAGGAAATGGGTGTTACTGGGCGGAAACACGGCGTTTCATGGGCGTGTGGTTAAAAACGCTACCGTTTCCGGAAAAAACGCAGGAGTGGCCGGAGAAACGGAGGAGTGTCTGGGCGAACGCTGGGTGTGTTTATGACGTCAAACCAGGAACGACAAGCACTGAACTGATCGCAGATGCCGAGTAAGTCTGAAGCTACTCTGAAACTGCTAAGTAGTTTGTAATCGCAATATTGCGAATACATCGGTCGCAATTTTAAGAAGCTAAGATTCACTCCCAGTAGGCGGCGGCTTAGCGTGTGTAACTCTGCTAAAATCGCCTTGCGAGCGATCAACTCGGAATGAGGGCCCTGGTTTTGCCCAACTGCTAAAAAATTTCCTGCTGCGATCAACTTGGAATTACTCCCATGGTTTTGCCCAACTGCTAACAAATTTGCTGCTGTGATCAACTCAGAATTAGGCCCATAGTTGCACTATCCCTGGGACCATAACCTACAGTTTTTGTTGCTACACTGGAGTTAAGGGAATGACCATTGCCTCTACGTACAGAGACACTCAATCAATACTGAGCTACTTAGTTCACAGTTACCACCTGCTCCCCACTTTTATGTGCACTAACGCAAGAGCTGACCAATGAAGATCTTCCAGTTCACCCATTCCATACCAGGAGTCATTGTACAAAAGTTAGGAACCTTTATGGGATGGATTGCACGTACTGTACAGAGTTATTCATTTATTCAAATTTCATTAGCTCATCATCAGTGAGTCTTATTTATGATATTTTGTGAATGTACTTGAACTGTGGCATTACCAGGTCTTTTATGTGGTTACCCATATTCTTGTCTTGTGACAGTAATTATAAGTATGCACAGTACATGTCTTTGGTAATTTTTGTTGCATGGCATGGCGATCCCGCGATGCGTTTGCATCGACAGAACCTGCACCGCATGTCCCTTTTGTTAGTAGATGATGCGCTCTGTGCCTGTTTCCTTCTACCATAGAAGCCTATAGGCACATCCCCTAGTGTTGGTCTCCTTGTACCAGAGTCTCTCGGAAACGGAACTTAGTGTGAGTATGCTCTAATCCTCCGTCTTAGAGAGTGAGTAAGCGTGCTGAGCTGGGACCGGGAGCGGTGCTGAGTGTGTGAATAGAGTGAGAGACTTACAGTGTTCCTGCATGTACTGCGCCTCCTGAGCTGTCACAGAACCGAGCGGCGCACCTTCTTCACAGCGGGAGTCAGACTGCACGGCTGTGCAGTCCTCCGTCCCTTACCACCGGAGACAACGTCTGCTGAGATATCGCAGCCAGAACAAACAGACTAAGTACTGCTACAAATGCTGTGTTACCTTGTCTGATATAAGGGGCAAATTGCTTATTACAATTATACATCCAAGTCACCTGTGTGTTTATTGAATAAACCTGCATTAATGTTTAAACTCATTAAGTTTTAAACTTAGGCACCGCAATACTCTGCCAACACCTTTCACATGCAAATAATCGCGGTTGTCTGCGAATGCATGCTCCCCTTGATTGACGATTCCTAGTGTGCTTAAACTGCTGCTACCCGTTCCCATGAGCTGCCGCAATGTTCCCCCTGCATTCGCAGGGAGCGGGAGAGACCTAGTCCTGCTGCCTGCAAGCGTACAGATGCAGTTGTTTTTCCAATCAGGAAGCATGCATACGCAGTGCGCCTGCGAAAACCACGGCATGCCGCTTTCTTTGAAGGCATCGTAGGCAAAGACTTAAAGGGACACATCTGTATACTGCTTTATTGAGATGCATAGTCTAACTAAAGTAAGACCCAATTATGTTGCCTATTGTAATGGCCATGGGGGGGTTATTCTGACCCGATCGCACGCTGCGGTTTATCGCAGCGGTGTGATCGGTTCAGAACTGCACATGCGCCGGTGCCGCAGTGCGCCGGTGCATGCCAGATGGTATGATTGACAGGCAAAGGCGGTCGCTGGGTGGGACGGCGGCATTTGGCCGCCGTTTCCTGGGCGCGGTCCGGCCAACGCGGGCGTGGCCGGACCGAATGGGGGGGGCGGGCCGCAGTGGCTGTGTGACGTCACATGCAGCCGCTGCGGGCCGGGAAGCGTCGAGTAGCTGCGCTGGTCGGGAGTTACCCTTGTAGTACAAAGGCATCACCGCTGTGCGATGCCTTTGTACTTCAGCGGGGGGGGGGGGGCGGGGTCGGCACTGACATGCGGGGCGGACTAGCCCTGTGCTGGGTGTCCCCCCACATGTCAGTGTGAATGATCATAGCTGTGCTAAATTTAGCACAGCTACGACCATCTCGGAATGACCCCATGGTCCAGAGTACTACTGTATTACTGTATTGCTACCCACATTGGTTTACACAACTGAAAGATCACTTTATATTGCACCAGTTATTGACCCCTTTACTGTGCATTTGAAAAGTTTCCAGTGATGAAGTGTTCCAGATCAATAAATTCAACTGTCACTTTACTTTCTGGTGTCCGCCTAAAATTGGGTATTTGGGGGTTCCCTGTTCCTCTGCCGTCCTGTGACAGGAAGAAGAAGAGCCTTCACAGACCATGTACGATCCACGCTACACACAACACCCCCCACAGAGTTTTTCCTTCCTGGTTTACATGGCAAGAGTGACATCAGCAGCCATCAGAAAGCAGCCATCGGAAACAAGCCTGCCATGGTGGCATTGCTGGGATCGATTAGCAAAAACATCACCATTGGAAACATCCATGGTTGCCAACCAATCATTAAACAAGCCATTTTCTTAAAAAATTCTATTCAATTATTGCCAACTACAGTAGATGTGTGATATATTATAATGTGAGTAATGGGCAGTTCAGGATGCGTAACGGTACAATTACTCTGTAAGAATATGGTGAGCAGTAATTGAATTATACGGCATGAAACAAAAAGGAAGAATCTGAGTTTTCTTTGTGTATTTGTGTCGCTGTAACTTTAAAATGAAGGACCATGGTGCTTCTGTTAACATTCTAGCCCTCTGATTATACTGTATATGTACTGTAAGTTAAGCTCTTATGAATAGCGGTGCTTGAAATAAGCTATGTGTAGCATGCACTAGTACACACTGTACATAGAAACATATTGTAAAAATGTCACACCTCAGAGCAGCAAGCTCAGTTACTCACAGCAGCACAGTCGTCTTCTCTGCTGTTAGATGCTCCCCAGTGTCCAGGACTTACCTGCATTCCCTCCTATAGGTCGGGCAGTCAGCATTCTGGGATAGGTGTCGCCGGTGTATGGGTGCCGCCTTTTTGGGAATTAATGGAATCCCTCCTTTGCACAGCTGACCCTGGCAGCCAATTAGAGCACTCGAGAGCCTATATAAATACTTTCTTTACAAGTGGTAGCTGCCAATACAGTGTCAATTTTACAGGCGACCTCCTGGTCCAGCAGATTCCTGTGTTTTCTGTTGTGGTGTCTCTGCTGCGCTATACCGGTTACCTACTATGCATTACTGTCCCAACCCGGTTACTCACTATGCATTACTAGTTCCAGTCTGGTTACCTACTATGCATTACTGTCCCAACCCGGTTACTCACTATGCATTACTAGTTCCAGTCTGGTTACTCACTATGCATTACCGTCCCAGCCCGGTTACTCACTATGCATTACTAGTTCCAGTCTGGTTACTCACTATGCATTACTGTCCCAGCCCGGTTACTCGCTATGCATTACTAGTTCCAGTCTGGTTACTCACTATGCATTACTGTCCCAGCCCGGTTACTCACTATGCATTACTGTCCCAGCCCGGTTACTCACTATGCATTACTGTCCCAGCCCGGTTACTCACTATGCATTACTAGTTCCAGTCTGGTTACTCACTATGCATTACTGTCCCAGCCCGGTTACTCACTATGCATTACTAGTTCCAGTCTGGTCACTCACTATTAGAGATGAGCGGGTTCGGTTTCTCTGAATCCGAACCCGCACGAACTTCATGTTTTTTTCACGGGTCCGAGCAGACTCGGATCCTCCCGCCTTGCTCGGTTAACCCGAGCGCGCCCGAACGTCATCATGACGCTGTCGGATTCTCGCGAGACTCGGATTCTATATAAGGAGCCGCGCGTCGCCGCCATTTTCACACGTGCATTGAGATTGATAGGGAGAGGACGTGGCTGGCGTCCTCTCCATTTAGATTAGGGTTGAGAGAGAGAGAGAGAGATTGACCTGAGGCTGTGATACTGTAGAAGAGAGTGCAGAGTTTAGTGACTGACGACCACAGTGACCACCAGACAGTGCAGTTGTTTGTTTTATTTAATATATCCGTTCTCTGCCTGAAAAAAACGATACACACAGTGACTCAGTCACATACCATATCTGTGTGCACTGCTCAGCCCAGTGTGCTGCATCAATGTATATATATATCTGACTGTGCTCAGCTCACACAGCTTATAATTGTGGGGGAGACTGGGGAGCACTGCAGTGCCAGTTATAGGTTATAGCAGGAGCCAGGAGTACATAATATTATATTAAAATTAAACAGTGCACACTTTTGCTGCAGGAGTGCCACTGCCAGTGTGACTAGTGACCAGTGACCTGACCACCAGTATATATAATATTAGTAGTATACTATCTCTTTATCAACCAGTCTATATTAGCAGCAGACACAGTACAGTGCGGTAGTTCACGGCTGTGGCTACCTCTGTGTCGGCACTCGGCAGCCCGTCCATAATTGTATATACCACCTAACCGTGGTTTTTTTTTCTTTCTTTATAGTCATACTAGTTACGAGTATACTATCTCTTTATCAACCAGTCTATATTAGCAGCAGACACAGTACAGTGCGGTAGTTCACGGCTGTGGCTACCTCTGTGTCGGCACTCGGCAGCCCGTCCATAATTGTATATACCACCTAACCGTGTTTTTTTTTTCTTTCTTTATACATACATACTAGTTACGAGTATACTATCTCTTTATCAACCAGTCTATATTAGCAGCAGACACAGTACAGTGCGGTAGTTCACGGCTGTGGCTACCTCTGTGTCGGCACTCGGCAGCCCGTCCATAATTGTATATACCACCTAACCGTGGTTTTTTTTTCTTTCTTTATACATACATACTAGTTACGAGTATACTATCTCTTTATCAACCAGTCTATATTAGCAGCAGACACAGTACAGTGCGGTAGTTCACGGCTGTGGCTACCTCTGTGTCGGCACTCGGCAGCCCGTCCATAATTGTATATACCACCTAACCGTGGTTTTTCTTTCTTTCTTTATACATACATACTAGTTACGAGTATACTATCTCTTTATCAACCAGTCTATATATTAGCAGCAGACACAGTACAGTGCGGTAGTTCACGGCTGTGGCTACCTCTGTGTCGGCACTCGGCAGCCCGTCCATAATTGTATATACCACCTAACCGTGGTTTTTTTTTCTTTCTTTATACATACATACTAGTTACGAGTATACTATCTCTTTATCAACCAGTCTATATATTAGCAGCAGACACAGTACAGTGCGGTAGTTCACGGCTGTGGCTACCTCTGTGTCGGCACTCGGCAGCCCGTCCATAATTGTATATACCACCTAACCGTGGTTTTTTTTTCTTTCTTTATACATACATACTAGTTACGAGTATACTA
This sequence comes from Pseudophryne corroboree, assembly GCF_028390025.1. Lineage (NCBI taxonomy): Eukaryota > Metazoa > Chordata > Amphibia > Anura > Myobatrachidae > Pseudophryne > Pseudophryne corroboree. The sequence goes on along the minus strand of NC_086445.1, from coordinate 958,747,763 downwards.
TCTCTTTATCAACCAGTCTATATTAGCAGCAGACACAGTACAGTGCGGTAGTTCACGGCTGTGGCTACCTCTGTGTCGGCACTCGGCAGCCCGTCCATAATTGTATATACCACCTAACCGTGGTTTTTTTTTCTTTCTTTATACATACATACTAGTTACGAGTATACTATCTCTTTATCAACCAGTCTATATATTAGCAGCAGACACAGTACAGTGCGGTAGTTCACGGCTGTGGCTACCTCTGTGTCGGCACTCGGCAGCCCGTCCATAATTGTATATACCACCTAACCGTGGTTTTTTTTTCTTTCTTTATAGTCATACTAGTTACGAGTATACTATCTCTTTATCAACCAGTCTATATTAGCAGCAGACACAGTACAGTGCGGTAGTTCACGGCTGTGGCTACCTCTGTGTCGGCACTCGGCAGCCCGTCCATAATTGTATATACCACCTAACCGTGGTTTTTTTTTCTTTCTTTATACATACATACTAGTTACGAGTATACTATCTCTTTATCAACCAGTCTATATTAGCAGCAGACACAGTACAGTGCGGTAGTTCACGGCTGTGGCTACCTCTGTGTCGGCACTCGGCAGCCCGTCCATAATTGTATATACCACCTAACCGTGGTTTTTTTTTCTTTCTTTATACATACATACTAGTTACGAGTATACTATCTCTTTATCAACCAGTCTATATATTAGCAGCAGACACAGTACAGTGCGGTAGTTCACGGCTGTGGCTACCTCTGTGTCGGCACTCGGCAGCCCGTCCATAATTGTATATACCACCTAACCGTGGTTTTTCTTTCTTTCTTTATACATACATACTAGTTACGAGTATACTATCTCTTTATCAACCAGTCTATATTAGCAGCAGACACAGTACAGTATGGTAGTTCACGGCTGTGGCTACCTCTGTGTCTGCACTCGGCAGGCAGTCCATAATTGTATACTAGTATCCATCTCCATTGTTTACCTGAGGTGCCTTTTAGTTGTGCCTATTAAAATATGGAGAACAAAAATGTTGAGGTTCCAAAATTAGGGAAAGATCAAGATCCACTTCCACCTCGTGCTGAAGCTGCTGCCACTAGTCATGGCCGAGACGATGAAATGCCAGCAACGTCGTCTGCCAAGGCCGATGCCCAATGTCATAGTACAGAGCATGTCAAATCCAAAACACCAAATATCAGAAAAAAAAGGACTCCAAAACCTAAAATAAAATTGTCGGAGGAGAAGCGTAAACTTGCCAATATGCCATTTACGACACGGAGTGGCAAGGAACGGCTGAGGCCCTGGCCTATGTTCATGGCTAGTGGTTCAGCTTCACATGAGGATGGAAGCACTCAGCCTCTCGCTAGAAAAATGAAAAGACTCAAGCTGGCAAAAGCAGCACAGCAAAGAACTGTGCATTCTTCGAAATCCCAAATCCACAAGGAGAGTCCAATTGTGTCGGTTGCGATGCCTGACCTTCCCAACACTGGACGTGAAGAGCATGCGCCTTCCACCATTTGCACGCCCCCTGCAAGTGCTGGAAGGAGCACCCGCAGTCCAGTTCCTGATAGTCAGATTGAAGATGTCAGTGTTGAAGTACACCAGGATGAGGAGGATATGGGTGTTGCTGGCGCTGGAGAGGAAATTGACCAGGAGGATTCTGATGGTGAGGTGGTTTGTTTAAGTCAGGCACCCGGGGAGACACCTGTTGTCCGTGGGAGGAATATGGCCGTTGACATGCCAGGTGAAAATACCAAAAAAATCAGCTCTTCGGTGTGGAGGTATTTCACCAGAAATGCGGACAACAGGTGTCAAGCTGTGTGTTCCCTTTGTCAAGCTGTAATAAGTAGGGGTAAGGACGTTAACCACCTCGGAACATCCTCCCTTATACGTCACCTGCAGCGCATTCATAATAAGTCAGTGACAAGTTCAAAAACTTTGGGTGACAGCGGAAGCAGTCCACTGACCAGTAAATCCCTTCCTCTTGTAACCAAGCTCACGCAAACCACCCCACCAACTCCCTCAGTGTCAATTTCCTCCTTCCCCAGGAATGCCAATAGTCCTGCAGGCCATGTCACTGGCAATTCTGACGAGTCCTCTCCTGCCTGGGATTCCTCCGATGCATCCTTGCGTGTAACGCCTACTGCTGCTGGCGCTGCTGTTGTTGCCGCTGGGAGTCGATGGTCATCCCAGAGGGGAAGTCGTAAGCCCACTTGTACTACTTCCAGTAAGCAATTGACTGTTCAACAGTCCTTTGCGAGGAAGATGAAATATCACAGCAGTCATCCTACTGCAAAGCGGATAACTGAGGCCTTGACAACTATGTTGGTGTTAGACGTGCGTCCGGTATCCGCCGTTAGTTCACAGGGAACTAGACAATTTATTGAGGCAGTGTGCCCCCGTTACCAAATACCATCTAGGTTCCACTTCTCTAGGCAGGCGATACCGAGAATGTACACGGACGTCAGAAAAAGACTCACCAGTGTCCTAAAAAATGCAGTTGTACCCAATGTCCACTTAACCACGGACATGTGGACAAGTGGAGCAGGGCAGGGTCAGGACTATATGACTGTGACAGCCCACTGGGTAGATGTATGGACTCCCGCCGCAAGAACAGCAGCGGCGGCACCAGTAGCAGCATCTCGCAAACGCCAACTCTTTCCTAGGCAGGCTACGCTTTGTATCACCACTTTCCAGAATACGCACACAGCTGAAAACCTCTTACGGCAACTGAGGAAGATCATCGCGGAATGGCTTACCCCAATTGGACTCTCCTGTGGATTTGTGGCATCGGACAACGCCAGCAATATTGTGTGTGCATTAAATATGGGCAAATTCCAGCACGTCCCATGTTTTGCACATACCTTGAATTTGGTGGTGCAGAATTTTTTAAAAAACGACAGGGGCGTGCAAGAGATGCTGTCGGTGGCCAGAAGAATTGCGGGACACTTTCGGCGTACAGGCACCACGTACAGAAGACTGGAGCACCACTAAAAACTACTGAACCTGCCCTGCCATCATCTGAAGCAAGAAGTGGTAACGAGGTGGAATTCAACCCTCTATATGCTTCAGAGGTTGGAGGAGCAGCAAAAGGCCATTCAAGCCTATACAATTGAGCACGATATAGTAGGTGGAATGCACCTGTCTCAAGCGCAGTGGAGAATGATTTCAACGTTGTGCAAGGTTCTGATGCCCTTTGAACTTGCCACACGTGAAGTCAGTTCAGACACTGCCAGCCTGAGTCAGGTCATTCCCCTCATCAGGCTTTTGCAGAAGAAGCTGGAGACATTGAAGGAGGAGCTAACACGGAGCGATTCCGCTAGGCATGTGGGACTTGTGGATGGAGCCCTTAATTCGCTTAACAAGGATTCATGGGTGGTCAATCTGTTGAAATCAGAGCACTACATTTTGGCCACCGTGCTCGATCCTAGATTTAAAGCCTACCTTGGATCTCTCTTTCCGGCAGACACAAGTCTGCTGGGGTTGAAAGACCTGCTGGTGACAAAATTGTCAAGTCAAGCGGAACGCGACCTGTCAACATCTCCTCCTTCACATTCTCCCGCAACTGGGGGTGCGAGGAAAAGGCTCAGAATTCCGAGCCCACCCGCTGGCGGTGATGCAGGGCAGTCTGGAGCGACTGCTGATGCTGACATCTGGTCCGGACTGAAGGACCTGACAACGATTACGGACATGTCGTCTACTGTCACTGCATATGATTCTCTCAACATTGATAGAATGGTGGAGGATTATATGAGTGACCGCATCCAAGTAGGCACGTCACACAGTCCGTACTTATACTGGCAGGAAAAAGAGGCAATTTGGAGGCCCTTGCACAAACTGGCTTTATTCTACCTAAGTTGCCCTCCCACAAGTGTGTACTCCGAAAGAGTGTTTAGTGCCGCCGCTCACCTTGTCAGCAATCGGCGTACGAGGTTACATCCAGAAAATGTGGAGAAGATGATGTTCATTAAAATGAATTATAATCAATTCCTCCGCGGAGACATTGACCAGCAGCAATTGCCTCCACAAAGTACACAGGAAGCTGAGATGGTGGATTCCAGTGGGGACGAATTGATAATCTGTGAGGAGGGGGATGTACACGGTGATATATCGGAGGGTGATGATGAGGTGGACATCTTGCCTCTGTAGAGCCAGTTTGTGCAAGGAGAGATTAATTGCTTCTTTTTTGGGGGGGTCCAAACCAACCCGTCATATCAGTCACAGTCGTGTGGCAGACCCTGTCACTGAAATGATGGGTTGGTTAAAGTGTGCATGTCCTGTTTTGTTTATACAACATAAGGGTGGGTGGGAGGGCCCAAGGACAATTCCATCTTGCACCTCTTTTTTCTTTTCTTTTTCTTTGCATCATGTGCTGATTGGGGAGGGTTTTTTGGAAGGGACATCCTGCGTGACACTGCAGTGCCACTCCTAAATGGGCCCGGTGTTTGTGTCGGCCACTAGGGTCGCTAATCTTACTCACACAGTCAGCTACCTCATTGCGCCTCTTTTTTTCTTTGCGTCATGTGCTGTTTGGGGAGGGTTTTTTGGAAGGGACATCCTGCGTGACACTGCAGTGCCACTCCTAGATGGGCCCGGTGTTTGTGTCGGCCACTAGGGTCGCTAATCTTACTCACACAGCTACCTCATTGCGCCTCTTTTTTTCTTTGCGTCATGTGCTGTTTGGGGAGGGTTTTTTGGAAGGGACATCCTGCGTGACACTGCAGTGCCACTCCTAGATGGGCCCGGTGTTTGTGTCGGCCACTAGGGTCGCTTATCTTACTCACACAGCGACCTCGGTGCAAATTTTAGGACTAAAAATAATATTGTGAGGTGTGAGGTATTCAGAATAGACTGAAAATGAGTGTAAATTATGGTTTTTGAGGTTAATAATACTTTGGGATCAAAATGACCCCCAAATTCTATGATTTAAGCTGTTTTTTAGTGTTTTTTTTAAAAAACACCCGAATCCAAAACACACCCGAATCCGACAAAAAAAATTCGGTGAGGTTTTGCCAAAACGCGTTCGAACCCAAAACACGGCCGCGGAACCGAACCCAAAACCAAAACACAAAACCCGAAAAATTTCAGGCGCTCATCTCTACTCACTATGCATTACTGTCCCAACCCGGTTACTCACTATGCATTACTGTCCCAACCCGGTTACTCACTATGCATTACTGTCCCAGCCCGGTTACTCACTATGCATTACTGTCCCAGCCCGGTTACTCACTATGCATTACTGTCCCAGCCCGGTTACTCACTATGCATTACTGTCCCAGCCCGGTTACTCACTATGCATTACTGTCCCAGCCCGGTTACTCACTATGCATTACTGTCCCAGCCCGGTTACTCACTATGCATTACTAGTTCCAGTCCGGTCACTCACTATGCATTACCAGTTCCAGCCCGGTCACTCACTATGCATTACCAGTTCCAGTCTGGTCACTCACTATGCATTACTAGTTCCAGCCCGGTCACTCACTATGCATTACTAGTTCCAGCCCGGTCACTCACTATGCATTACTAGTTCCAGCCCGGTCACTCACTATGCATTACTAGTTCCAGTCTGGTCACTCACTATGCATTACTAGTTCCAGTCTGGTCACTCACTATGCAGTACCAGTTCCAGCCCGGTCACTCACTATGCATTACCAGTTCCAGCCCGGTCACTCACTATGCATTACCAGTTCCAGCCCGGTCACTCACTATGCATTACCAGTTCCAGCCCGGTCACTCACTATGTATTACTGTCCCAGCCCGGTCACTCACTATGCATTACCATCCCAGCCCGGTTACTCACTATGCATTACTGTCCCAACCCGGTTACTCACTATGCATTACTAGTTCTAGTCTGGTCACTCACTATGCATTACCGTCCCAGCCCGGTTACTCACTATGCATTACTAGTTCCAGTCTGGTTACTCACTATGCATTACCGTCCCAGCCTGGTAACTCACTATGCATTACCAGTTCCAGCCCGGTCACTCACTATGCATTACCAGTTCCAACCCGGTTACTGACTATGCATTACTAGTTCCAGTCTGGTCACTCACTATGCATTACCGTCCCAACCCGGTCACTCACTATGCATTACTAGTTCCAGTCTGGTCACTCACTATGCATTACTAGTTCCAGCCTGGTTATTCACTATGCATTACTAGTTCCAGTCTGGTCACTCACTATGCATTACTAGTTCCAGTCTGGTCACTCACTATGCATTACTAGTTCCAGCCTGGTTATTCACTATGCATTACTAGTTCCAGTCTGGTCACTCACTATGCATTACCAGTTCCAGTCTGGTCACTCACTATGCATTACCGTCCCAGCCCGGTCACTCACTATGCATTACTAGTTCCAGTCTGGTCACTCACTATGCATTACTAGTTCCAGTCTGGTCACTCACTATGCATTACTAGTTCCAGCCTGGTTATTCACTATGCATTACTAGTTCCAGTCTGGTCACTCACTATGCATTACCAGTTCCAGTCTGGTCACTCACTATGCATTACCTTCCCAGCCCGGTCACTCACTATGCATTACTAGTTCCAGCCCGGTCACTCACTATGCATTACTAGTTCCAGTCTGGTCACTCACTATGCATTACTAGTTCCAGTCTGGTCACTCACTATGCATTACTAGTTCCAGTCTGGTCACTCACTATGCATTACTAGTTCCAGTCTGGTCACTCACTATGCATTACTAGTTCCAGCCTGGTTATTCACTATGCATTACTAGTTCCAGTCTGGTCACTTACTATGCAGTTCCAGTCTGGTCACTCACTATGCATTACCGTCCCAGCCCGGTCACTCACTATGCATTACTAGTTCCAGCCCGGTCACTCACTATGCATTACTAGTTCCAGTCTGGTCACTCACTATGCATTACTAGTTCCAGTCTGGTCACTCACTATGCATTACTAGTTCCAGTCTGGTCACTCACTATGCATTACTAGTTCCAGTCTGGTCACTCACTATGCATTACTAGTTCCTGTCTGGTCACTCACTATGCATTACTAGTTCCAGTCTGGTCACTCACTATGCATTACTAGTTCCAGCCTGGTTATTCACTATGCATTACTAGTTCCAGTCTGGTCACTCACTATGCAGTTCCAGTCTGGTCACTCACTATGCATTACCGTCCCAGCCCAGTCACTCACTATGCATTACTAGTTCCAGCCCGGTCACTCACTATGCATTACTAGTTCCAGTCTGGTCACTCACTATGCATTACTAGTTCCAGTCTGGTCACTCACTATGCATTACTAGTTCCAGCCTGGTTACTCACTATGCATTACTAGTTCCAGTCTGGTCACTCACTATGCATTACCGTCCCAGCCCGGTCACTCACTATGCATTACTAGTTCCAGCCCGGTCACTCACTATGCATTACTAGTTCCAGCCTGGTTACTCACTATGCATTACTAGTTCCAGTCTGGTCACTCACTATGCATTACTAGTTCCAGTCTGGTCACTCACTATGCATTACTAGTTCCAGTCTGGTTACTCACTATGCATTACCAGCTCCAGTCCAGTCCCTCACTAAGCATTACTAGTTCCAGTCTGGTCACTCACTGTGCATTACTAGTTACAGTCTGGTTACTCACTATGCATTGCTGTCCCAGCCTGGTCACTCACTATGCATTACCAGCTGCAGTCCAGTCACTCACTATGCATTACCAGTTCCAGTCCGGTCACTCACTATGCATTACTAGTTCCAGTCTGGTCACTCACTATGCATTACTAGTTCCAGTCTGGTTACTCACTATGCATTGCTGTCCCAGCCTGGTCACTCACTATGCATTACCAGCTGCAGTCCAGTCACTCACTATGCATTACCAGTTCCAGTCCGGTCACTCACTATGCATTACCAGTTCCAGTCCGGTCACTCACTATGCATTACCAGTTCCAGTCCAGTCACTCACTATGCATTACCAGTTCCAGTCCGGTCACTCACTATGCATTACTGGTCCCAGCTATGTCCATTCTACCCTGTCCTTATACAAAAAGCCTCCTGTCCAGTACCTAGTACACTCCTCACTACTACTCCATGCTGAGAAACCTAATACTTAATAAAGCCTCCCAGCTTCCTACATGTAGCTTCCAGTCCAGCTCCTACAATAAGCTCGAGTCCAAGTACAATAAATTCCCCAGCTCAAAAAATCTTTATACACATTTATTTACATGGGAATGTCAAAAATAAATAAATAAATTAATTAATAAATAGGGTTAGTGTACCTTTAATGAAGAATTACACCAATACATCATGCTCTGGATGTCGTTTTAAGACTAGTGTGTTTGGATATCTATTAATATGAATAAAGGTTCAGTAAATTAGAAATTTCAGTATTTGCCCTTTATAAGCCACTGCTTTGCTTACCATTTATACAGCCCTTTATAAATATAAACTGAATATTTATTAAACATAAATTCTATGAAGTACAGTATATTAGAAAGAATGCAAACTTTCTGACAGCTGAAAATCAATAATCAAACCAAAAGCTAATATGGAACTTACATAGAGACAGAGAGAGGAGTAATTTGCTCCTGGAACAAACCATGGGGTATATTTACTAAGGTCCCGATTTTGACCGAGATGGTGTTTTTTCTTCAAAGTGTCATCTCGGGAATTTACTAAACTCAAATCACGGCAGTGATGAGGGCATTCGTATTTTTTTGGAAGTCCAAGAAAAAAAATATGAATGAATACACCATCGGTCAAATACGCCTGTAATTTGGTAGAACTCGGTCATTTACTAAAAAGTGTAATTCACAAACACTGCCGACAATAGCCAAACACTGCCGTGAAAAAATACCAATCGTGAAAAAGTGCTAAAATAAAACAGACCTGCTTTTTTTTACCGTGTTCTGATAGGCATGCATGGATCCATGAGATCCGTGCATGTTTATCAGTGGGAAGGGGTGGGAAAGTGTTAAATTTGCCAAAAAACCAGCCCGGTGCTGGTTTCAGAAATACGGGGGACCCCTACACTTTTTATCCCCCGTATTTTTGGAACCAGGACCAGGCGCAGAGCCCGGTGCTGGTTGATTAAATATGGGGGAACCCCGGTCAATTTTTTACCCAGATTTTTTCAACCAGGACCGGCTCAATGAGCCCGGGGCTGGTTTTGCTTAGGAGGGGGGACCCCACGCATTTTTTTTTTTAATTTTAACAATGTTTTATTTTTTACGAAAGGTGCACAATGAAGGCCAGCAGGGATCTCACAGATCCGGCCGAGATTCATTGTGTTAAAGTCGGCAGTGTTTTACAATTCACTCCCGTAAAACACTGCCAAAAAATTACGAATGACATCGACATCGGTAAATACGAAAATGCAGAATACGACAGCTTAGTAAATTAGTCGTAATAAATTCAAAAAGTTGCAATTTTACACTTTCGATGTCATTCGTGATTGAACTTTAACCTCATTCGGAAAAATACGAATTTTAGTAAATATACCCCCATGTTGAAGTGCAATGCCCTGATTCATGTTTGTAAGTAAAGCAAAAAAACAAACAAACGAAAAAAAAAAAACAAGTAACTTTGTGTCTGTAACAAACCATGTAGTTATACAAGGGGAGCAAATACAATTATATTTTTTCTGTGCAGGGTAAATCCTGGATACTTTTGCATGTAGCCCGCAAATGTTAGACAGCTTTTTTTTTACATTGCAATTTAGATTACAGTTTGAACACACCCCACCCAAATCTCTCTGCACATGTTACATCTGCCCCACCTGCATTGCAACATGGAGACAAAGCAGAGAATTGCTCCTTTTTTTGCTTTACCTCCTAACTGTTATTAAAGTTATTTTAGCAGGTTTCCTTTGCCTGCCTCATATTGGGTGCTAAATTTGACTGAACAGATCATTATCTGCATTATTATGTAAAAGAAGATGATGAACAAGAAGAATATTAAATATATTTTATATATAAACCTCAGCATATAACATACTTTTTTTTTTTACTTTATAAAGTAGACATATTGTAATGGCTAATTGTCCCTTAATTCATGTTTTTGAATAAATATATAACAGATTCTCCAGGTACAGCTTTCTCAGTCTTCAGCACACTGTAAAAATGTAAACCGAGTGGACTGTGTGCCTGATTCAGAGATGATGTACGCAAATGCATTTGCCAGAGGTGTAACTAAATATTTTGGTGCCTTTTGCAACAAAGAGCATTGGTACAGCCCCCCACCCCATAATTTAAATAGATACAGCAAATGCTCCAAAATGGGGTGTGGTTTCATTGAGAAGGGGTGTGACCTTGATGCACGCCTCCGTAATGCATACTCAGAGGCAGTGGGTGACTATTGAGGGGCAATGGGTGACTAGGGCGAGGCAGAGGGAGACACAGAGAAGGGGGCAGTGGGGGGCAGAGGGTGGCAAGGGAGTCAGAGTGTGACAGGGAGAGTCAGAGGGTGACAGGAAGAGGCAGAGGGTAACAGGGTGATGCAGTACGTGATTAGGGAAAAAAACACTAGGTGACTATGGAGATAAACTAGGTGACTAGGGAGAGGCAGTGGGGGACAGAGGGTGACTAGGGATAGGCAGTACAGTAGGTGATTAGATGGAGACAGAGGGTGACAAGGCGAGGTAGAGGCTAACAGGGAGAGGCAGTCAGTGACTAGGGAGAGACACTAGGTGACAAGGGAGAGGCAGACAGTGACTAGGGGGAAGCAGTGGGTGACTAGGGAGAGGCAGTGGGTGTTAAATTAATGCGTGTTCCCCTGATTCCCACATCCCATACTGTGTGCTCCCCTGTACCCCAATACAAGACACACTCCATAGGGTCTGTGCTCAGTGATTCACCTCATGCTCCCCTGCTGCTCTTACCTCTCCAAATCAAGCATCACACATTCTGTGCCTCCCCCTCCACCACCCACGCAGCAGATCCAACCCCCCCACCCTCTCCCTCCCTCAGGCTGCACTTACTTTCACAGACTCTGTGAGTCCTGTAGACTGGGGGCTGGCTCCTCTTAGTTTGACTCTGTCTGCTGCTGGTGCAGGCTGCCTGTTTATTACTGGCTGCTGGTGGTTGGGACAGGAGTGGCAGAAAACTGGGGTGGAGTGAAAGTGACAGAGTGTAGAGGGGAGAGGTGTAGGGGAAGTGAGAGGTACGGGAAGGGTGGAGACAGGGAGAAGCAGTAAAAGGAAGGACAGATGCGGGGTAGAGAGAGAGGAGAATCCAGAGATCCACAATAGTGGTACAGTACAAATAGAATTAGGTTTCTTACTGATACAAGGGAGGGGCCAGCTGCTACATGTAGATCATGTTGCTTGTTCATAAGAGGAAAGGGGGGAAACAAACAGAATGTGCCTCCTGACTTTATCCCTGCTTTCCTGAGCAGGAGCACTGATCTCAGCGAGTAGCTGCTGTGTTATGCCAGCGCCCTCCCCTGTCTTGCACTCTGTGTGGATGCACATGACGCAACACCCTAGTTACGGTCCTGGCATTCGCAGCTGCTAAGTCAAATATGCAAATGATGATGCTATCTGGATTTTTTTATTTACTATGAAAGTATTCAAAGGGAGGGAGGGGGGCTGGACTGCACACTCTAAACATAATAAGAGGTACGGCCATGCTGAGACTTGTAGTGACACATAGAAAAAAAGAGAAAATACAGGTGCACACTCCAAACACTAAAAAACACTGGCAATCTGGCAAGTGGACTTGAACCTTTGTAATGTTAGGGACCCACCTGATGAGGCCACCTGGCCGAGGTAGGTGGGCCCATATTTTGCCCATATAATGATGCTCAGTTTTACTCCATGTTAAATTGCGTAGTTTATTATAATTGTTCTGATTGCCAGTGTTCTTAATGTTTGGAGTGTACACCCGCATTTTCTCTTTTTTCTATGAAAGTATTTGCTATTGTGTCAAAGAACTTAGTTTTCCTAGACAAGAGAGAGCAACATTCCAAAGCTTTATCAAGTTCCTCTCTTTGTAATGATTGGGCATTTTATCTGAACCGCAGCTCAGAAAATAGTAATTAAAAAAAGTATGGCCGTGTAAATGGTCACCCATTTACCGCTGACGATGTAATGGCAAAGGTTAGTGGGAAAACTGCAGTTATATTCAGTGCTGCTTCTGGAAAGATAAGAGCACAAAGGCCAATAGAAAATATTTGAATACAACCACTTATCAGTTGGCCTTCTGAAATCCATTATGCAGCGCGTAATGGTTTGCTTTTAGCACGGAAATTGAAACTTCTTTTATGTATATACTAATTTATTAGTATCAATTTGTAGCATCATTTAAGGTTTTTTTTTTTAACGAGAAAAGAAAAAAAAATCAGAAACCATTAGCTCAACCTCAGTAAACCCCTGATATAAAAATAGCACATCTGTGCCCGTTAACGTTAATGCGACATGAATATGCATGGCGGCTCCCAGTGCATTTTCTCAACAATGCTACATTTTCAATTTGTGTTAATTGATAATTACAGGTAACATCAATTTCATTTTTTTATGACAATATTTTTTTTTATATACACATATTGATTTAAACTAAGAACAAAATGTTTGTACAACGCTTTGATTTTTAAATGGGTGGAACAATACGATTAGCCTGGGAGTTTGTTATCGTCTGATTAGCCTAAATGGCTGTTTCCATAAGTGAGCAATGTAAAGGAGCTTAATTTGCAGACAGATCTAATATACAGCTAATGTGTTTCAAATACACCAATGACAGCCTTTAATTAGAGTGAGCACATATGTTTAAACAGAGAACGTTGCTCTACTGTACATCTGCCCAAGGGCTGGCTGACGAATGTTTTGTTTGTGAAGAAGGCATAGAACGCTCATTAGCCTCGCCCCATGTTTAAAAAGTCGTATTTTTGTTATAGAACCCAGGGGATTATTTATCGAAACTAGCCTCAGATGGTAGAACTAGTATAGAGGCCTGTGCTTAATTCTTTTTATTTACTTTCAAGAAAGAAGAGTACTTGTTGATTATACTCTTACCCACCAGCACCACAATGTTTCTTCCACTTAAGCTGCTGTTCTCGCTCCCAGGCTGACTAGCTGAAGAATGGTTATATAAGAACTGCGCTGATTTCCCACGTAACCTATCAAGCTGGTAGCTGCTGTGAACTGTAAGTGAATGTACTACAGGACACCACTTATAAGAGAGATGTATGAATGTCAGGATGTAAATAGTTCAGCGCTCACCTTGGCTTGCATTAGTTAAAAATAACTTAATAAAAAATTCATATGTGCTAGCGAACACCCAGCCACGTCTGCGTTTTTTCAGACATGCCTGCGTTTTTGCAAACACTCCCTGAAAATGGTCAGTTGACACCCAGAGACGCCCCCTTTCTGTCAATCTTCTTGCGGCCGTCAGTGCGAAGGAAAACTTCTCTAGAACCTGAGCACAACCACAAAGAGCTTTGTACCCGTACGTCGCGCATGCGCATTGCGGCCCATACGCATGCGCATAAATGCCATTTTTTCACCTGATCGCTGCGCTGCGAAAATTGGCAGCGAGCGATCAACTCGGAGTGACCCCCACAGTGGGGTAAATTTACTAAGATGGGAGTTCTATTTAAGATGGGTTGTTGCCCATAGCAACCAATCAGATTCTATTTCTAATTTATCTAGCACCTTCTAGAAGATAATACCTGGAATTTGATTGGTTGCTATGGGCAACATCCCATCTTAAATAGAACTCCCATCTTAGTAAATTTACCCCACTGTTCTAACAATCTCAGTGTTACTAACGTATCCTCTTCTATCCTACAGCCTAAACTTTAATTGGAGGGCCAAGTTTTGGGTTCCAAAATATATGAACAACATATCTAATTTAGGTCTGGGAATTTGGAGCGATGGGCATAAGTTTCTGGTAGTTCTGACCATATTGCCAGCATTCATGACTCCCAGCATTGCAAAATTTGGCTTACACCCCATAGCACACAGGGAAATTTGCGAAGTTGAGCTACAGTAGTTCCGAGTGATATGCGCAGTCACACATCGCAATTGCACATCTTTTGTAATAAAATCCCCTCCATAGAGCGGGTTCAGAGACGGAAAGCATGGGGAATGGTTTGATATGATTATAAAAAGAGGTAATTAAAAATGATTTGATTAATATGCAGAAATATATTATATTATATATATTATATATATTATATAGAATATATATATATAGTCTTTGCAAGGATTCGGATAACAATTTTTCTGTACTCACGACTTACAATTGGATTGTACACCTTTCTTACAATAAATAGGGGTCTATTTTACTAAGTCTTGGAGAGAGGTATAGTGGAGAAAGATAAAGTACCAGCCAACCAGAGTCTGCCATTTTCCAACACAGCCTGTAACATGGCAGTTAGGAGCTGATTGGCTGGTACTTTACCTCTCTCCCTGCACAGGAAAATAGTGATGTTGAGCTACTGTAATAGATGGATATGTGCGCAGCCAAACATTGTTGAAAGTTAGGAAACAAATTGACAGTATAGGAAAGGAGTGGGTTAAACCCCCATAGGCTGGGGTCAGGCCTGTTTTTTGAGCTTTAGAAATGGAAGTTATAGGGTCCTATAGGAATAGAGTGTAGGGGTGGGCTAGTGGTATGATTAGTCTGGTGAGGGGGCTGGGTCAGCCTCTTGAGTAGTGTGAGGGTTGGAGTTAGGCTTAGGTGGCTAGTTAGGTAGGTTAGAGCAGCTCTCTGGCCGCTATGTCCCGTCCCCAGCGTCTGCCCCGGACCCCTGCCCATTACCTGGACTCTCCAGGTTCCAGTTTGGCATCCCCCTTTGGCCTGGGCTCACAGCGAGTGGTGCTGGCAGCGGCGCTGCGCGTGCCCGTGTATGGGGGCGCGCAGCGGCTCGTAGCGCTGTTTCTCCCCCTCTGCTCCCGCGGGCTCCGGACGATCAGTCCGGGGCAGCGGGTGGTGGTGAGGGGGAAGTGGAGAGGCAGCTGGTACGCAGCCGGTGGCGGAGTACAGCGGGGAAGCCCGCTGGCGGGACTCCCTCTCCGGCCGCGGCGGGGCGGGTGCGCGCGGCTGTACCTGTACGCGCAAGGCGCATTTCAGTGGAGCACTCAGTCAGGGGTGCGGAGGCATCCCTGGCTGCGGGGACGGGTGGTGCCGGGCAGAGGCACAGTGGCCGCCGGTCCTCCGGTGCTATGGCTGTGCGGGGGCACGCGCGCGCCAGCCAGCCAGTGAGCATGGGAGTTTGCCTGGGAGCTCTCCACATTCTGGCAGGAGAGGCTCCCAGGCAGACAGTGCAGCTGGGGAGTCAAGGGCTGGCGGCAATGGGCTGGGACCAGTTGGAAGGGGGGTGGGGCCTAGGCAGTCCGCATTAGCGGAACGAGTAGGAGGGGGAGCAAGGGATCAGGTAGTAGGGGGCTCCAGTTCTGTTATGAGGCAGGCAGGACAGCGTAGTGTAGGCAGAGGTGCTGGGGCAGGGGCTGCAGTAAGTGCAGCCGAGGCATTTGACCCCTCTGCCGTTTCTTCGGCGGTGTCAGTTATGGCCGCTGCGTTGGCGCCTTTTATGTCGGCCGTGTCCACGGGGAGTGCTCATGCGGTGCCTTCGCTGGTGGATAGCATTTCTGTGCCTGGTACTTCCGGCCCTGCCATGGCGCAGTTTTTGGAAGCCTGCCGCAATTTAGGAGCTGCCACAGCTTTACTAGGGGGCAACACGACGGCCGACGGTGTTAGGGACCCCAGGGGGAATTCGTTGGCTTCAAATTCCGCCAGTGGGGCTGCGGCCTCTGGTGCGGCTCTTCCATCTTTTTCAGACTCGGCAGAAGGGAAGGACCTTGATGACGGCCTAGTTGAAGGGGAGGCATTACCGTCTGTGTCCGGGACTTCAGGTGAGTTGGAGGAAGATTCTGATATAAGTTGGGGGAGTGCATCTTCCTCTTCATACAGGGGGTATAGCAGTTCTTCTTCCTCTTCATCCTCTTCTGTGCGATCAGAGCTTAGTAGCGCGGCGAAGGCAAAGAGGAGAGCTCATAAATATGCGCGGCGTGAAGCGCGGAGGCGAGATAGGCGGAGCAAGAGGCATAAGGTTTCTGGTAGCGTGCGTAGGGCCAGAAAGCGTTGCAATTTGCCGGGCGTAGTTCATTGCGACTACACTGCGGTCTTGCGAGGGCTCCGCGAGAGTTGTGGAAAACGTATTCAGCAAGGGGATTACGTTGATGTTTTCACACTGACGGAGGATTCTAAGAAGGAGTTTAAGGAGGCGCAAGCGAAAGGCGGCATAGGAGTTGAGGCTTTTAGATCTTTTTACAATTGGTTGGCGGGGTTTTGCGTGTTCGCGGCGTGCTACTTGGAGGATCGGCCGGAGGAACACATGAACGTGATCAGGTACATACACCTGGTTTATGACATGCACCGTCAGGCAAAAGACACTGCGTGGAAGGCGTACGACAAGTAGTTCAGACAGAAGCATGATTGCCTCCATGTCATTGACTTTGGGTGCAAGGATGTGGAGGTTTGTCATCACGTTACGAGGTCGCAGGATGCGAAGCAGGCCGCTAAGGGCGGGCCAGACGCTCAGCCGGCGGGGGTTTCTGTGGCGCGCGCGGGCACGGAGCCTTCCACTTCACGACGTTTTGGGGTATCCGGACGTACAGCATGGCAAGTTCCATCGAAAGGAAAATGCTTTGCTTTTAATAATTCTACCTGTACTATGGGTCAGCAGTGTCGTTTTCTACACCTTTGTTTGCGATGCAATGGTTTCCACCCTGCCGCCAATTGTTTTAGATTCGGCCGACATGGGGCCAAGGCAGCCGGCGGCGCTGCCAATAAGGCAGCTGGTGGTGCCGCCGTTAACTAGGGCGCCCACCCCAATACGTTTGGAGGCCATGTCCAAATGGTTGGGGTGGTATCCAAATAGGGGAGACGCTGATTTTCTTTTTTGCGGTTTGAAGTTTGGTTTTCGTTTGCCGGTTGAGGGTGATGTTGTTGTTTGGGCTCCCAGGAACCTTCAATGGGCTCGGGAGTTTCCTTTAGTTCTTCGGGCGAAGGTCGACTTGGAGGTGCAGCTAGGAAGAATGGCGGGCCCCTTTGCGCAGCCGCCGGTGGATTACTTAATAATTTCCCCAGTGGGGGTTGTTCCCAAGAAAGCTCCGGGGAAGTTCCGGCTCATTCAGCATTTGTCTTATCCATCCGGGTCATCAGTTAACGATGCTATTCCTCCGGAGTATTGTTCGGTGGTTTATCAGTCTTTCGATGATGCTCTGGGTAAGGTACGGGCATGTGGCCCCGGGGCCCTCATGGCTTAGATTGATGTTGAGTCAGCCTTCCGTTTACTTCCGTTACACCCGGAGTCATTCAGATTCATAGGTTTACGCATCAATGGGGAATACTTCATAGACAAGTGCTTGCCTATGGGGTGTTCCATTTCTTGCACGTTTTTTGAGAAATTTAGTACATTTTTGCATTGGTGCGTGAAGTTTTCTTGCGGGTGTCGTGGGATAGCGCATTATCTTGACGATTTCCTGTGTGTGGGGCCCGCGGATTCTCTGCGGTGTAGTGAGCTTTTGTTCTCCTTACGAGCACTATTTAGGCATTTTGGGGTACCTGTGGCGGAGAACAAAACAGAGGGGCCTCTCTCGTGTTTGTCATTCCTGGGTATCGAGATTGATACCGCTGCAGGCGCTTGCCGACTTCCTCGGGACAAGGTCGAGAAGCTGCGGGAGTCGATTCGACAGTGTGTGGGGCGTCGTAAGGTGAACTTTGCCTGTAGGGTTATTCCCATGGGCAGGATTTTTCGCCGTAAGTTGGAGCGATCCACGGCTGGGGTTTCCAGGTCGCATCATTTAATTTGCTTATCTTCGGAAATTATGAGAGACCTTTCAGTTTGGGTTTCGTTTTTGGCGGATTTTAATGGTGTACGGATTTGGATGGCCCCGGTCGTGGACAACACCGAGTTGCAGCTCTTCACTGATGCGGCAGGTTCAGCAGGTTTTGGTTGTTTTTTGCGTGGTTCCTGGTGTGTTGCGCCTTGGCCTGCGGGTTGGTCACAGAGGGGTCTGACGAATGACCTTCTATTGCTGGAACTTTTCCCCATTATGGTCGCCTTGGAGATTTGGGGTGAGCGGCTTAGCAATCGCAGTATTCTCTTCCGTTGCAATAATCTGGGGGTCATACATGATGTCAACAATCAGAGAGCTAAGGCGCTGCGTGTTCTGCGTGTGTTGTCACAGCTAGTGCTGACATGCATGCGTTTCAATAGTTTTGTTTCGGGCTCAGCATGTTCCTGGGGTTGAGAATGGCATTGCGGACGCGTTATCAAGAGGGCAGTGGGATAGATTCCGATTATTAGCCCAGAGGCTGATGCAGTTGGTGTGCCCTGCCCCTCTTATGTTTGGCAGATCATCGAGGCGGACTGGAGGGGCTAGCTGAGCTATCTCTTGCTCCAGCCACTCTCAAGGTGTACCGTCGGGCCTGGAAGGAGTGGGAAGACTTTTCCTGTGACCAAGGGCCTAGAGGTAAGAGGGGTCGACGGTTGCTGCTTGCTTTTGTCTGGCAACTCTTCGTAACAGGGAGATCGAGAGCAGTAGTATCTCGGTACCTTGCAGGAATATCCTTTTTCTCAAAGTTAAAGGGTTTGCCAGATTTTACGAAGAGTTTCCTTTTAACGAAGGCTATCAAGGGGTGGGCGCGTTCAGCACCGACTCCGCCAGATAGAAGGCGCCCTATCGATGCGTCCCTTCTTCCTTCACTTCTTGGGGTAGTTGCGGAGGTGGCGGCCACGAGTTTTGAAGCACTCCTGTTTGAATTGGCATTTTCCATGGCGTTTCATGGGGCATTTAGGTTGTCTGTATTGGTCGCGGCTTCCAAATGGACGGATTCCATTATGCTGCGTTCCAATGTGGTAGTGGGGGATGGGTCTTTGCTGTGCAGACAGCGTCGTTCTAAAACGGATCAGTTAGGTAAGGGCCGATGGGTCACTTTAGTGCCATCGGTTGATAGGAGGTGTTGTCCGGTGACGTTGGCTAATCGTTATGTGGGGGTGAGACCTTCGGTAGAGGGTTCTTGGCTTCTACATTATGATGGTTTGCCTTTGACTAGGTATCAATTTAATTGGATGCTTTAGGCGCTGCCTGTCCGGTCTGGGCCTTTCCCCTCATGACTTTGGTTCGCACTCATTTAGGATCGGAGCCGCCACCTCCGCGGCATCAGCAGGGTTTTCGGTGGCCGAAATTAAGGCTTTGGGCCGATGGAAGTCGGCTAGTTATAAGCGTTACATTCGGCCGTTTGCTAAGTAAGTTTGTTGTTTGTTCTTACTAACAGTTCGGTTGTTCAGATGTGTTTCCGTCATTCCAGTCTTGTGTGTCTCCCCTGTCCTATCTGCTCGGATGACTAGCTACTTGTCACTGTTGGCAGTGGGGGTCTGGAGTTCTTTGACAATTTTGTGCCTGAACTGACGGACTGAATTTGGCTTATTAATATTTAATTCGGCTAATTGGATTCTAATTATAAATCCCTCAGCAGGTTTTTAAGTTTCACCTCCAGCCGAGTTATTCTGTGTGAGCCTAATCCCCTCCCCCCCTTTTTTTCCCTTCCCTAATGCACCCCCCCTCCCTTCCCTCCTTTTATTATTTTGATTGATCCTTCTGTATCTTTATGTTGCTTCGATTGGCCTGAAGCTTGTTTCACAGGAAATTTAATTCCTTAAAGAATTTTCTTTTTGGCAGATCCTCAGTATTCGAACAGTTAATTCACAACTTTCAGTTCTTTGGTGGGTTTAAACGAAATTAATCTTTTTTGCCTTTTCCCTCCTTGTAGGTTTGCGGAATGATCGGTTTGGCATTTGGGTGATTGGCCACTCATATATTTTTTGGGTGGCTAGGCTTATGGCCTCAGACGGGGCGCCGCGGTTTCCAATGTCGGCAGATGTGAGAAGGATAGGAGTGAGGGGTATGCTTTGACGGGAGTTGAAGGCCAAACTTCTTGAGCAGGCTAGTCGGTTTGGTTTGCCTAGGATTTTGGTGATTCACTTAGGTGGAAATGATTTGGGGAAAGGAAAAGCGGTGGATCTACGGTTGTTGATGGTGCGCGATTTGGAGGAGATTATGATGACTTGGCCGGGTTGTAGTGTGGTGTGGTCTTGTATGGTGCCCCATTTATGTTGGCGAGGAGTGTCTGATTTTAGAGCGATTGATGGAGCTAGGAAGAAAGTGAATTCAGCAGTGGCTAAATCAGTTTAAGCGAAAGGAGGTGCGGTGGTTTGGCACCAAAGGATCAAATTTCGTTGTTGCTACTTGTTTAGGCCAGATGGCGTTCACTTAGCTAGAGAGGGATTGCATTTGTTTATTGAGGATCTGTTTTCGGTTGTGGGTTCTTTAGGTTAGGGGTATGGTGGCGGAGCGTGTTTCTGTAGTCAGAACCTCGCTGTTGGCGGGAAAAAACGGCAAGTTACCTGTTGTTGGTTAGGAAATTGATTGCAGTTAGATTGGTGGTTGATTTTTAGGTGCGCTCACCTTCGTTGACTGGTATACATCTGCTAGACCACCTTTACGGGGGCAGCCTCACCACCTTTATGGGGGGTAGTCAAGAACAAGGTTGAGTGGATACCTTTGGTGTTTTAGATGGTTTGATTTGGTCGGGGGTTAGGTTGGTTTTAGTCGTTCTTTCGTGCCACCATACTTTGAATTTTATTATCTCATGCAGTCATTAGATTGCATTAGTTCATTTAAATAAATAGCTGACAATTTCTGCCTAAACTTATGTCTCCGTGTCTTTATTTAATATTTAAAGTATTTTAAGTTTTGGTGTTATATATTTGAAAATACAGGGCAATCATCAGCCAATAGGGGGTTTATGGTGCCACAATGTGAATATAGGATTCAATCGCAAAGACTTGAATTATATTGTAAATGTCCCAGGGCAAGGAGCAGAACCTTGTCCTCAATATTTTAACTGTTAACAATTGCAGTTAATTATTTCCGATTGCCTACCACTCGTTTGCTGAACCCACAACAGTAAATTATTTTGAGTAAAGCCGGGCAAACTTTTTGCAATTATAGGCCTGATCTGTGGATTATCTGTAGATTGGAAGTTCGCCTAATCCAGAGGTTCTCAAACGCGGTCCTCAAGCCACCCCAACGGTCCACGTTTTATGTTTACCCATGCTTGGCCACAGGTGACTTAATTAGCACCTTAGTCAATCTGATTTAACTATCTGTGCTGAGCCATGGATATACCTAAGACCTGGACCGTTGGGGTGCCTTGAGGACCGCCACATTTAAGAACCTCTGGACTAATCCAATCATTGGTCAGCCGCATCTGGCAGTGTATGCCCTAACATTTCCCCTCTTCCTTTACAGGGGAGGAACCCAGATAGTGTGGCAATACACTGTGAAATATCCAACAGTGGAGGAGATGTATCAACGCTTGGGGAGAGATAAAGTGGAGAGAGATGAAGTAATAATAAATCAACTTCTGTCATTTAACAGTCTGTGTTCAAATTATGGGGCAGATGTATTAAGCCTGGAGAAGTGATAAAGCAGTGATAAGTGGAAGGTGATAACGCACCAGCCAATCAGCTCCAATAGATACATTTACATATTGGAGCTGATTGGCTATTACCACCTTGCACTTATCACTGCTTTATCACTTCTCCAGGCTTAATACATCTGCCCCAATGACTAGAGCTGAGCATTTGATACTTTATCTCTCTCCACCTTATCTCTATCCATGCTTTGATATATCACCTCCAGTGTATGGCCAAGATATTTGTCAGACTTTTTGTCGTACAATGTGCGGCCAGCATTATTCGACGATGGTTTTTGTGGTTTCCTCAGATTTTGCCACGTGCAAAGACAGTACCATACATGTGGATGTTTAGGGGTCTATTCATGAAGCAGTGAAAACTGTGGAGAAGTGAGCCAGAGGAGAAGAACCAATCAGCACTGAAGTAACATTTATAATTTGCATACTATAAAATTATACAGAGCAGCTGATTGGTTGCCATGGTCAACTTCTCCACTGGCTCACTTCTCCGCTCTTTTCACTGCTTCATGAATAGACCCCTAAATATGGTCATTTTTAATCTTCATTGTTGTTTGAATCCTCTGGCTGTTCATCTCTCTCTGTCACCATACCAGTAATGTCAGTATGATGATATATTCCCTTATTGGTTTTCATGTGGCTCATCAGTCGTCTGGGATTGCCTGGATCATCTCCGTGCCTCTTCCCAGACACTGTCCTCATATCTTCTCCAGGATTGATCTCTTCATTACTTTGCTTACTTCCATCATACCCTCGATAAGTGTCAAACAGCAGCTTATAAAAACCTGGCTGCTAATTCAGACAGGTTGAGCGGACACCGTCTACACAGGCAAATAAGGATGTAACACAAAACACGTGTATGACCTTCATCTCCAATTTCATTCTATCACGGAATATGACTTGACAGTTCGCTGATGGGTTTATACTCTGGATGGCAATAACTCTTGTCTGCACATGACGCTCATCTCTAAGAGGATAATGACAGATCCTATCTCTTATAGCATATCTTTCCTCCTATAAATATATAAAGATGACTGAATATCTGAATTTTTGCTGCGGAAAAAAATGGCTTCCTAAGAGTAAGATTTCAATGTCGCAAAGCGCAACGGCATATGCTGGCGCTATATAAATAATTGCTAATAAATAAATAATACTCTATTCATTTAACATCGCAGACGGCAAGTGAGTTTATACTGTTGCTTTACATTCATCAGACCCCATTATACTCAGTAAAGCCGGTCGCATCGACATAAAAAGTAAATGTATTGTTTACCCGAGAATTTATGTTCAAGAGAGTTTTAATGTGAAAAAGAGTACAATCAAAGCAAGCATAATTGACATAAAACATTGTTCCATTTGCAGTTCCGAGTTCCTGAAGACCTTGCAATTAATGTAACTTTAATGCATTATAAATGATACAGAGGATGTGGTACAATATATAAATTCAATATTTTTGCACTTCCTCTGCGGCTATAGCAAAAAAATGTTTCTAAGAAATTATCATTTTAATTTTTTTAGGTTACCCCCTTATTGTGCAATATCATACAGTGCCTTCATCACCCACAATTACATGGTGATTTACACTGCGGTTGGCATAAAGATATTTTGTTGGGCATTAAGGTTGGAGATACTGGTATAGCTGTATATAAAGGGGCTCTATCTGGTACACATACTGGTTCTTACAAAAATGTCTCGCGGCGCTAATATTAAATTTTATATTTATTCTAAAACAGACCTTAATGGTTAATAAAAATACAGATGTTAATCAGCTGCTGAATGTTAATTATGCTAGTGTAGGCACAAAATCAGCAGTTCCCCTTTAAAAAAGGGAAAACCAGCTGAACAATATAGGAAAAGAACACTCTGCGCTATTTGAAAACCTTCCAGACTCCAAATAAAGTGAATTCACATGTATACATAAAAAACACCTTTTTATTCCGGATTAAATTAATCACATAAATCTCCAATTAGTAGATAGAACCACATAAGATTTAATCTAATAAAAAAGCTATCATATGCATATACAAATTTAACAAGTCTAATTAATTCTTATTTTCAATAGCCGGCTTTCTATGTGCACCTAGAATAATATAGAAATATGGATCAGCTCTCATGCGTAGATAATATCCACAATATGTGCAATAGGGGATATACTTGTTAATTGATGTGCAAAACAATATCCTCAGATTGTCCACTCACTGCTTATAGAGAGACCAAATAGACAGATGTAATAATCACCACTTGTTGTTACGAAGTCTCAAAACAGCTCCTTGTGTCATTACACTCAACACTCGTTGTTACAAAGTCTCAAGCAATTCCTTTGCATAGATAATAGTAACAGTTCCTGATTGCCTAGTCAGGCTGGCTAAATGGTAAAAACTCTCACCCTCCGTCTTAATTCGTAGACGGATCCAGCTGGAGATGCACTGCACTGCCGGTCAGGTGCGGCTAGGGAGCTCCGGACGTCTCCGGCCCCCAATGTATGAAATGCCGCTGCTGTCCCAAGTCAAGCCGCTGATGTAATTTCGCTGGCGTCCGGCGTGGTGCAGTAGCACTTAGGTGATAACCACAATGAATAATGCTGTCATCAGATGTCCCTTCTTCCCTCTGAAGCGTTTCGCTCATCACTGGAGCTTCCTCATAGAGTAATCTACTCCTGTTGAGCCCCATTGCCTGTGGGGCCCACCCCCTCCTCTAGGGATCAGATTTTGCACTTGAATTATACATTATGCTTATGTTACATTATAGTGCACAGGACTATGGTGTACTTTCTAGTTCTACAGTGCAGTGCTGTTATTAATCTGGCACATTATCATGCATGCACTAGCAGTATTTCCTATGCATGGGCCCCTACCACTGCATTTCCCCGGTGGGCCCTTCATGCCCTAGTCCAACACTGTCTGCTGCTATACTGGACATTTGACAGTACGGTATATAAAGCACACAGGACAGTTTTGTATGCTGTACATGGTATTAAGGTATATTCCAGTGGCTCTGTTTAAGGGACATTGCAATGCATCATGGGGGTCATTCTGACCCGTTCGCTCACTGCTTTTTAACGCAGCATAGCGAATGGGACCCTACTGTGCATGCGCCGGCACCATAGTGCACCAGCGCATGCCAGACGGCCGAAGGCGGTCCGGCCATCGCAGGTGTGGCCGGACCGAACGGGGGGTGGGCCGCAGTGGCTGCGTAACGTCACACGCAGACGCTGCGGGCTGGGGAGCTATGAGTTGCTCCCGGGCAGCACGCTAAAGCTGCCCTGGCCGGGAGCTACTCTTGACGTGCAAAGGCATTGCCGCTGTGCGATGCCTTTGCACTTCTGCGGGGGGGCGGACTGATGAGCGGGGCGGACTAGCCCTGTGATGGGCATCCCCCTGCATGTCAGGGAAGATGATCGTAGCTGTGCTAAATTTAGCACAGCTACAATCAACTCGGAATGACCCCCCATGTTAAAATTCCTATTCTTCATATGGGATCCGGTCTGAAGATCGACAGTGTATAGGTCGACAATGTTTAGGTCGACCATTATAGGTCGACAGTCACTAGGTCGACATGTTTCAAGGTCGATAGGGTTTCTATGTCGACATGTTCTAGGTCGACAGGGCAAAAGGTCGACATGAGTTTTTTTTAAAAAAATATCTTTTTTTTAACTTTTTCATATTTAACGATCCACATGGACTACGATTGGAACGAGCAAAGCGAGCCATGTGAGGGGACACGGTGCACTAATTGGGCTTCCCTGTCACTGTACGGAGAGAACTACACCAAAAAAACATGAAAAACTCATGTTGACCTTTTGACCTGTCGACCTAGAACATGTTGACCTAGAAACCCTGTCGACCTTCAAACCCTGTCAACCTAGTGAATGTCGACCTATAGTGGTCGACCTAAACATTATCGACCTAGACACTGTCGATCTAATGATCCACACCCCTTCATATATGTACTGTAGAACTTATATTGTATTGTGCTATAATATGGTGCACAGAGTTTATGCTTTTCAGTGTATAATGCATGCTACATATGAACTTTTTGGACATGTTAGTCTTAGCATTGTATGGGGACTTTGGTGAAGTTAGCCATAATGGCTGCCTCGGATCCCTATTTGAGGCCAAACCTTGAGATCCCGCTGTCGGATCTTGCCGTTTTGGCTCGGGCACCAATTAAAAAAAAAATCCTATTGAAATCAATGGGCTGAATGCTGACTGGCTGAGAAAGCCGTCTGCCACGGCTCTCAGCCAATCAAGATGTTCCCAGAGACTTCAATGGGGCACTGCCGCCCACACTGCCGACTCACTGCCGACTCACCCACACTGCCAGCACACCTGCATTGCCTGCACCACCAGCACCCCCACACTGAGGATACTGCCGGTAGTCCCACACTGAAGGACACCGCCGGCACTCCCACACTGCCAAAACTGCAGGCACCCCCGCACTGAAGACATTGCCGCCACTCCTGCACTGTCGACACGACTGGCACTCCCGCACTGCTTACTCAGCTGTCACCCCCACACTGCCAACACCGCTGACACCCCAGCAACTCCACTGACACCCCAGCACTGAGGGCATTGCTGACACTCCTGCACTGCCGTCACCACTAGCAGTACTGACACTGCCAGCACCCCTGCAGTGAGGACACTCCTGGCACCCCCACACTACAGACACAGTCAGCAGTACTGACTCTGCCAGCAACCACTGAGACACTGCCAGCACCCCTGCACCCCTGCACTGAGGACATCACCGTCACGCCTGACACCGCCAACACCACAGGAGTATTGACACCGCTGGCAAACCTGCACTGCCGACACTCCCGCACTGAGGACACCATCGGCATCCCCTGTCGCAGTAAGTGCACTTTTGGTATATCCACTCTGCACTGTATCCTGCATTGTATCTGACAGACACTGGGTCCAGCACTATATCCATTCCACACTGTATCCAACCCACATGGTATCCAACCAGCCATGTATACCGCACTGTATCTGACCCACACTGTATCCAAGCCGCACTGTATCCAACCCGCATTGTATCCAACCAGCAATGTATCCAGAAGTGTATCCGACCCCACCTGAATCCCACACTGAATCCAACCAGCAATGCGATCCGAACTGTATCTGACCAACACAGTATCCAACCAACAGTGTATGTAACCCACACTGTATTCCACACTGTATCCAACCCGCAGTGTATCCCACACTGTATCCCACATTGTATCCAACCAGTAATATATCCCACACTATATCCAACCACTCAGTACCCAACCAGCACAGAATCCAACGCACACTGTTTCTCACACTGTATCCAACCAGCACTGTATACCGCACTGTATCCAACCCACACAGTATCCAACCAGCACTGTATCCAACCCACACTGAATCTGACCCACACTGTATACAACCCACACTCAGGTTCGTCTTTTCATATGGGCTCAATGGGCAATTTTCATAAGGGTCCTAGGCTGTAAGCTGAGGGTCCCCTCCTACCAGTGGTACCAGATTTTAAAATTCGGCTTTAAGGAGCCTGAGATGTCCGACTTCTAAGTGTTCCCCATCCGAGCCTGTTTATTGCTCTTCCCAGCCATATATCTCAGGTTCTGTCTGACTTAGAGATTTATGAGTATACTCCCAAAGCTGGGACACTCTCCTTTCGGTGGATATTGGCAGTTTGTCTCTACTATGCCCAGAACCAGACATATCAGCCTTTCAGCAGCTGGTCCTTGCTCCAGCTCCACACGCCTGGTATGCAGTTTTATATGTTCATTTGTGGATTGCTCTGGCTCCTGAATTCAGATCTCCAAGTCCTCAGTACCTCCTGCAAGGTGGGATTCTCGAGTATTTACCCCATTGAACTAATAAATCTATTTCCAGGAACTGGAGATATCTGTAGTCAAGCAAGCTGCTCTCCCACCAGAAAATGATGAATATAAAGCTCACTCCACTACCCACCCCTCCTCTGTGTATTAAGCCCTGCCCTACCACCCTGAAAGTCATGTACCGGGGCCCCTTCATTCAGCCCAATGCCCCCTTTTACAGTGTAGTGTTCTCCCTCCCGCTCCATCACCCACCATCTGTGGAGTAAAAGAGTAATTAGCATAAATTACTGCTCCAGGTCCTACATGCTGAGTGGAAGATAGAACACCCCCTACTGCACGCAGAACATCAAAGCTGCTGCTGATAACACCTCTACCCCTACCACTGCAGGATGGGTAGAGGCCCCAGTGTATTGCTGTGCCCAGGGGCCTACACTGCTGTTAAGACGGCCTTGCCCACACTGTATACCACAGTTTAGTCAGCCAGCCTTTGGCCAGCATTGGTGAACACAGTATTGTGAGCTGAAAGGTGGTCAAAAGTTAGTAAAAATGACTGGAAATTAATATTATTGAGGTCAATAATACTCTAGGAACAAAAAAAAAAGTCCAAATTATATGATTTTAGCTATTTTTGTAAATTTTTGAAAAAAAACAAAAACAAATCAAAATTAAAAAAAACAGTCATGACAGTTTGGCAAATTCACATCCAAAGCTGGATGACAAATCAGAGCCCTTCAAATCCAGCAAAATTAGTCCAGTGCATATCTCTACCTGTAACACATCTACTCTGCTCACTACTGCTGTATAGCAGCGCAGCGACAGCACCATATTGGGCAGGAACAGAGAGAAGACTGCTGCTTCTCAATGGCAGCAGACTGCATCCCCAGCCCAGCACGCGCCACTGCCCAGGACTAATTAGCATATTCCAATACATTTCTGCTTTTATGCGTCTCATGCAGGGGCGGATTGGGATGGAAAATCATGCCTGGGAAATTTATGGAAGCAGCCCTAATGGAGGTGTGGTCTGATGAGGGGGAGGGGTCTATTGAGGGGGTGCATCCTACCTTACAGGGCTGAATGTATGCAAATGTGGCTTTCCTTGCGTCTTTGCTGCTGCTATGTCTGAGACCAGGAGTGGATTGGGAACTAAAAGTGGCCCTGTATTATTTTGTAGAAGTGGCCTGACACGGGCAGCACAAGAGGTAAAGTGTAGCCATGGCAGCATCACTGGATGGCACTGGAGTCGCTGTACTGAGCCCTAATGCCAATCCGCCCCTGGTCTCATGCACCTGAGCCCTTGTGTGTACACACTCTGGGATACATGCACTGGATGAGTTTTTAGGGATTTTGGCGCACATGCAGTAGCAAAAATCATGCAACTCCCGACTGCCTACTGTTATTACTAGAGATGTGCACCGGAAATTTTTCGGGTTTTGTGTTTTGCTTTTGGATTTGGTTCCGCGGCCGTGTTTTGGATTCGGACGCGTTTTGGCAAAACTTCCCTGAATTTTTTTTGTCGGATTCGGGTGTGTTTTGGATTCGGGTGTTTTTTTTGCAAAAAACCCTATAAACAGCTTAAATCATAGAATTTGGGGGTCATTTTGATCCCATAGTATTATTAACCTCAATAACCATAATTTCCACTCATTTCCAGTCTATTCTGAACACCTCACACCTCACAATATTATTTTTAGTCCTAAAATTTGCACTGAGGTCGCTGGATGGCTAAGCTAAGCTACCCAAGTGGCCGGCACAAACACCTGGCCCATCTAGGAGTGGCACTGCAGTGTCAGACAGGATGGCACTTCAAAAAATAGTCCCCAAACAGCACATGATGCAAAGAAAAAAGAGGTGCACCAAGGTCGCTGGATGGCTAAGCTAAGCGACCCAAGTGGCCGACACAAACACCTGGCCCATCTAGGAGTGGCACTGCAGTGTCAGACAGGATGGCACTTAAAAAAATAGTCCCCAAACAGCACATGATGCAAAGAAAAAAAGAGGTGCACCAAGTCACTGGATGGCTAAGCTAAGCGACCCAAGTGGCCGACACAAACACCTGGCCCATCTAGGATTGGCACTGCAGTGTCAGACAGGATGGCACTTAAAAAAATAGTCCCCAAATAGCACATGATGCAAAGAAAAAAAGAGGTGCACCAAGGTCGCTGGATGACTAAGCTAAGCGACTCAAGTGGCTGGCACAAACACCTGGCCCATCTAGGAGTGGCACTGCAGTGTCAGGCAGGATGGCACTTAAAAAGATTGTCCCCAAACAGCACATGATGCAAAGAAAAAAAGAGGTGCACCAAGGTCGCTGGATGGCTAAGCTAAGCGACCCAAGTGGCCGGCCTCACTCCACATTTTTGTTCTCCATCTTTTAATGTGTGGAATTATATGCCAGTAATATATCAATAGCAATGGCCTACTGTACCGTACTGCTATATATATATATATATATATATATATACTAGGTGCTTCATCGTGCCCTACGGGCGCTCTTCACACCGTCGCAAGGGGCTACGCCCCCTTAACCCTTGCATGCCTTTCTGGGGTTCAATATTTGTGTTATATGGAGTATCACCTGCATTCCTTTGTTAGTGGTTAAATATTGCACAATGAAAGGGTGTGCGATGGTGAAGGAGGCGCAGCCCCTTGCGACGGCGTGAACAGCACCTGCAGGCCACAATGTACAGAATGTAGCGGGTGTGGGGGGTACTGCGGATGGTGTCTGTAGATGCTGCGGATGGAGGGGGGGGCGGAAGTGGGGGTGGGGCCCGGATGGGGAAGGGTTGGGAGGTGCTGCGGGTGGGGGAGGGGCAGAGGAGTGGGGTATGCAGATGGGGGAGGGGTCCGGAGGCACTGCAGGTGGGGGAGGGGCAGGGGTGCCATGGGTGGGGGGAGGGGCAGGTGTGGGGATGCTGCAGATGGGTGAAGGGTTCCGGAGGTGCTGTGGGATGGGAAGGGGCGGGAGTGCCACTGGTGGGGTAGGGGTCCGTAGGCGCCATGGGTAGGGGAGGGGCAGGTACGGGTGTTGCGGCAGATGGGGAAGGAGGTCCGGAGCTGCTGCAGGTGGTGGTGGGGCAGGTGCGGGGGTGCCATTGGTGGGGGAGGGGTGGGTGAGGGGGGGACCGCGGATGGAGGAGGGTGTCTGCAGATGCTGCGGGTGGAGGGGGGCAGGTGTGGGGGAGACATATAAGGGGGCCTGGAGATTGCTGGGGGTGGTGAAGGGGCGGAGGAGTGGGAGCCGCGGGTGGTGTAGGGGGTCTGGAGGCACAGCATGTGGGGGAGGCGTGGAGTGCCGCATGTGGTGGAGGGGAAGGTGCGGAGGTGTGGTGCATTGGGGAGAGGTCTGGAGGTGCTGCGGGTACTGTACCTGCCAAAAAGGTAGTTGGAGGGTATGCAGTAACAGGGCCAGGACAGGGGTGACAGGGTCAGAACAGGGTTGACTGGGCCAGGACAGGGGTGACAGGATCAGAACAGGGGTGACAGGGTCAGAGCAGGGGTGACGGGGCCAGGACAGGGGTGACGGGGCCAGGACATGGGCGACGGGGCCAGGACAGAAATGACAGGGACAGGATAGGGGTGACAGGGTCAGTGTAGGGGCAGCAGGACCAGGACAGGGGTGTCAGGGCCAGTATAGGGTTGACAGGGCAAGCACAGGGGTGACAGGGCCAGGATAGGGGTAGCAGGGCCAGCATAAGGGTGACAGGGCCAGGATAAGGGTGAAAGGGCCAGGATAAGGGTGAAAGGGCCAGGATAAGGGTGGCAGGTCAAGGCCAGGGGTTACAGGGACATGACAGAACACAGGGCACGGGATAGATTGGTATTAGGGACAGAACAGTGGTGACAGACAGATGTGTCTTACCGGAGTCACTGCTGCTGGCTGCTGCTGTTCCACTCCAACCTGTTGGCATCTGCTGCTGGTGGAGACTTGGCATGGCTGACTCTCTTAGGCTGTATTCCTGCTTCCTCTGCCCGTCCGCATCACTCCCCCCCTCCTCAGTCACACACCGCAGACCTCGCGCAGCTGCCGGGCACTGTGGTAAGGTGAGACTGGGAGTGACTGGTTAGCCCCCAGGAGATGCTGCGGCTGGAGGGAGGAGGGGGTCATAGCATGCACGTGGCGCGGACCTCATGGCTGCTGGGCACTATGGTAAGGAGAGACTGGGAGTGACTGGTTAGCTCCCAGGAGACGCTGATGCTGGAGGGAGGAGGGGGTCAGAGCCTGCAAGCAGCGCGGACTTCTGCAGCGCTACCCGCCGGCTAAAGTGTGTGAAGGAGCTGGGCACAACTCACTGTGGGTGGCAGCGCTGCAGCTAGCGGTGGGGTCGCAGGGGCTGGAGATAACAGAGGCAGTACGGAAAGTGCACAGCGGCTGGTGACCCACAAAACTACAGCTAAGAAGCGTGGAGTGTGCCAGAATGTGACGCTCCTCCCTGCCAGAGAGACCCTGCTGAGTATGCTGATGTGGGGGTCAAGTATGGCATACCCCCTCACACACCCCCATACCTCCCAAATGTCCCAATTTTCGCGGGACAGTCCCATTTTTTGGGGTCTGTCCCGCTGTCCCACCCGCGGGTCGCAGTGTCCTGCGGTGGGGGGGGGGGGGGAGCAGTTGGAAAGCTCCTGTACTCGCTGTTCTGCTTAGCAGAGCAGCGGTGAATAGTGGAGACAGAGGGAGAGGGGGCATCAGGGGGTAGCTCTGTTCCAGCTCAGAAGCTCCCCCCCCCCCGTCCTGCCAGCAACAGCGGCAGTATTGTGCTACAGTCAGCACACGCTGCTGCATATTGGCAGGTCTGTGGTGTTGCAGGGAGGCAGCAGTCTCCCTGCTTTCTTCTCCCTGTGCGGGTGTGTAGGGGGAGCGACCACCTCCTCTGGATTTACCTCTAGCTGAGGGGCCAAAATACCATTTAAAAAAAAAAAATTCCCGGAATTTGCATAATGGGACGTGGCCTCGCGTCCCGCGATTAGGCCACGCCCCCAACCCTCAGCAGGCACAGCAATGAGATAGGGCTCCCCTGTCTCAAGTACCCTGTGCCCCCCGGACTCATAATCAGCCCCTGGGGGCATGCCAGCAGCTCACAGAGCGCTGGGCATGCCCCCTCACTGACGAAAATGGGGCCCTCCCGCGAAGCCACGCCCCCTTTTCGCTGTGTGTGTGTGTGTGTGTGTGTGTGTGAAAGCTGGGAGGTATGCACCCTGCCTGTGCCATGTCCATACTATCTGCTTCTGCAGCTGCTCCTAGTGTCCTATAGATTTGGCCAGATCTGTGACTCATTTGACTAACTCCGCCCACTGTTGTGACTCCGCCCAGCATTAGCAAATTAATCACAAGATCACAGATCTGGGCTATTATATAGGAGATACTGGTGGTCAGCAAAATTCTGCACTGTCCTCCTACTATATACTGCGCACAACTACAATGCAGCACAGATATGGAAAGTATACTTGACGACACAGAGGTAGAGCAATGGACTACTGTACCGTACTGCTATATATATATATACTGGTGGTCATCAAAATTCTGCACTGTCCTCCTACTATTTACTAGAGATGAGCGGGTTCGGTTTCTTTGAATCCGAACCCGCACGAACTTCACTTTTTTTTTCACGGGTCCGAGCGACTCGGATCTTCCCGCCTTGCTCGGTTAACCCGAGCGCGCCCGAACGTCATCATGACGCTGTCGGATTCTCGCGAGGCTCGGATTCTATATAAGGAGCCGCGCGTCGCCGCCATTTTCACACGTGCATTGAGATTGATAGGGAGAGGACGTGGCTGGCGTCCTCTCCATTTAGATTAGATTTAGAAGAGAGAGAGAGAGATTGCTGTGATACTGTAGATTAGAAGAGAGTGCAGACAGAGTTTAGTGACTGACGACCACAGTGACCAGTGACCACCAGAGACAGTGCAGTTGTTTGTTTTATTTAATATATCCGTTCTCTGCCTGAAAAAAACGATACACAGTCACACAGTGACTCAGTCTGTGTGCACTGCTCAGCCCAGTGTGCTGCACATCAATGTATTGTATATAAAGCTTATAATTGTGGGGGAGACTGGGGAGCACTGCAGGTTGTTATAGCAGGAGCCAGGAGTACATGATAAATAATATTATATTAAAATTAAACAGTGCACACTTTTGCTGCAGGAGTGCCACTGCCAGTGTGACTAGTGGTGACCAGTGCCTGACCACCAGTATATTAGTAGTATTGTATACTATCTCTTTATCAACCAGTCTATATTAGCAGCAGACACAGTACAGTGCGGTAGTTCACGGCTGTGGCTACCTCTGTGTCGGCACTCGGCAGGCAGTCCGTCCAACCATAATTGTATTATATACCACCTAACCGTGGTTTTTTTTTCATTCTTTATACCGTCGTCATACTAGTTGTTACGAGTATACTACTATCTCTTTATCAACCAGTGTACAGTGCGGTAGTTCACGGCTGTGGCTACCTCTGTGTCGGCACTCGGCAGGCAGTCCGTCCATCCATAATTGTATTATAATATATACCACCTAACCGTGGTTTTTTTTTCATTCTTTATACCGTCGTCATACTAGTTGTTACGAGTATACTACTATCTCTTTATCAACCAGTGTACAGTGCGGTAGTTCACGGCTGTGGCTACCTCTGTGTCGGCACTCGGCAGGCAGTCCGTCCAACCATAATTGTATTATAATATATACCACCTAACCGTGGTTTTTTTTTCATTCTTTATACCGTCGTCATACTAGTTGTTACGAGTATACTACTATCTCTTTATCAACCAGTGTACAGTGCGGTAGTTCACGGCTGTGGCTACCTCTGTGTCGGCACTCGGCAGGCAGTCCGTCCAACCATAATTGTATTATATACCACCTAACCGTGGTTTTTTTTTCATTCTTTATACCGTCGTCATACTAGTTGTTACGAGTATACTACTATCTCTTTATCAACCAGTGTACAGTGCGGTAGTTCACGGCTGTGGCTACCTCTGTGTCGGCACTCGGCAGGCAGTCCGTCCAACCATAATTGTATTATATACCACCTAACCGTGGTTTTTTTTTCATTCTTTATACCGTCGTCATACTAGTTGTTACGAGTATACTACTATCTCTTTATCAACCAGTGTACAGTGCGGTAGTTCACGGCTGTGGCTACCTCTGTGTCGGCACTCGGCAGGCAGTCCGTCCAACCATAATTGTATTATAATATATACCACCTAACCGTGGTTTTTTTTTCATTCTTTATACCGTCGTCATACTAGTTGTTACGAGTATACTACTATCTCTTTATCAACCAGTGTACAGTGCGGTAGTTCACGGCTGTGGCTACCTCTGTGTCGGCACTCGGCAGGCAGTCCGTCCATCCATAATTGTATTATAATATATACCACCTAACCGTGGTTTTTTTTTCATTCTTTATACCGTCGTCATACTAGTTGTTACGAGTATACTACTATCTCTTTATCAACCAGTGTACAGTGCGGTAGTTCACGGCTGTGGCTACCTCTGTGTCGGCACTCGGCAGGCAGTCCGTCCAACCATAATTGTATTATAATATATACCACCTAACCGTGGTTTTTTTTTCATTCTTTATACCGTCGTCATACTAGTTGTTACGAGTATACTACTATCTCTTTATCAACCAGTGTACAGTGCGGTAGTTCACGGCTGTGGCTACCTCTGTGTCGGCACTCGGCAGGCAGTCCGTCCAACCATAATTGTATTATAATATATACCACCTAACCGTGGTTTTTTTTTCATTCTTTATACCGTCGTCATACTAGTTGTTACGAGTATACTACTATCTCTTTATCAACCAGTGTACAGTGCGGTAGTTCACGGCTGTGGCTACCTCTGTGTCGGCACTCGGCAGGCAGTCCGTCCATCCATAATTGTATTATATACCACCTAACCGTGGTTTTTTTATACCACCTAACCGTGGCAGTCCGTCCATAATTGTATACTAGTATCCAATCCATCCATCTCCATTGTTTACCTGAGGTGCCTTTTAGTTCTGCCTATAAAATATGGAGAACAAAAAAGTTGAGGTTCCAAAATTAGGGAAAGATCAAGATCCACTTCCACCTCGTGCTGAAGCTGCTGCCACTAGTCATGGCCGAGACGATGAAATGCCAGCAACGTCGTCTGCCAAGGCCGATGCCCAATGTCATAGTACAGAGCATGTCAAATCCAAAACACCAAATATCAGAAAAAAAAGGACTCCAAAACCTAAAATAAAATTGTCGGAGGAGAAGCGTAAACTTGCCAATATGCCATTTACCACACGGAGTGGCAAGGAACGGCTGAGGCCCTGGCCTATGTTCATGGCTAGTGGTTCAGCTTCACATGAGGATGGAAGCACTCAGCCTCTCGCTAGAAAACTGAAAAGACTCAAGCTGGCAAAAGCACCGCAAAGAACTGTGCGTTCTTTGAAATCCCAAATCCACAAGGAGAGTCCAATTGTGTCGGTTGCGATGCCTGACCTTCCCAACACTGGACGTGAAGAGCATGCGCCTTCCACCATTTGCACGCCCCCTGCAAGTGCTGGAAGGAGCACCCGCAGTCCAGTTCCTGATAGTCAGATTGAAGATGTCAGTGTTGAAGTACACCAGGATGAGGAGGATATGGGTGTTGCTGGCGCTGGGGAGGAAATTGACCAGGAGGATTCTGATGGTGAGGTGGTTTGTTTAAGTCAGGCACCCGGGGAGACACCTGTTGTCCGTGGGAGGAATATGGCCGTTGACATGCCAGGTGAAAATACCAAAAAAATCAGCTCTTCGGTGTGGAGGTATTTCACCAGAAATGCGGACAACAGGTGTCAAGCCGTGTGTTCCCTTTGTCAAGCTGTAATAAGTAGGGGTAAGGACGTTAACCACCTCGGAACATCCTCCCTTATACGTCACCTGCAGCGCATTCATAATAAGTCAGTGACAAGTTCAAAAACTTTGGGTGACAGCGGAAGCAGTCCACTGACCAGTAAATCCCTTCCTCTTGTAACCAAGCTCACGCAAACCACCCCACCAACTCCCTCAGTGTCAATTTCCTCCTTCCCCAGGAATGCCAATAGTCCTGCAGGCCATGTCACTGGCAAGTCTGACGAGTCCTCTCCTGCCTGGGATTCCTCCGATGCATCCTTGCGTGTAACGCCTACTGCTGCTGGCGCTGCTGTTGTTGCCGCTGGGAGTCGATGGTCATCCCAGAGGGGAAGTCGTAAGCCCACTTGTACTACTTCCAGTAAGCAATTGACTGTTCAACAGTCCTTTGCGAGGAAGATGAAATATCACAGCAGTCATCCTACTGCAAAGCGGATAACTGAGGCCTTGGCATCCTGGGTGGTGAGAAACGTGGTTCCGGTATCCATCATTACTGCAGAGCCAACTAGAGACTTGTTGGAGGTACTGTGTCCCCGGTACCAAATACCATCTAGGTTCCATTTCTCTAGGCAGGCGATACCGAAAATGTACACAGACCTCAGAAAAAGAGTCACCAGTGTCCTAAAAAATGCAGCTGTACCCAATGTCCACTTAACCACGGACATGTGGACAAGTGGAGCAGGGCAGGGTCAGGACTATTTGACTGTGACAGCCCACTGGGTAGATGTATGGACTCCCGCCGCAAGAACAGCAGCGGCGGCACCAGTAGCAGCATCTCGCAAACGCCAACTCTTTCCTAGGCAGGCTACGCTTTGTATCACCGCTTTCCAGAATACGCACACAGCTGAAAACCTCTTACGGCAACTGAGGAAGATCATCGCGGAATGGCTTACCCCAATTGGACTCTCCTGTGGATTTGTGGCATCGGACAACGCCAGCAATATTGTGTGTGCATTAAATCTGGGCCAATTCCAGCACGTCCCATGTTTTGCACATACCTTGAATTTGGTGGTGCAGAATTTTTTAAAAAACGACAGGGGCGTGCAAGAGATGCTGTCGGTGGCCAGAAGAATTGCGGGACACTTTCGGCGTACAGGCACCACGTACAGAAAACTGGAGCACCACCAAAAACTACTGAACCTGCCCTGCCATCATCTGAAGCAAGAAGTGGTAACGAGGTGGAATTCAACCCTCTATATGCTTCAGAGGTTGGAGGAGCAGCAAAAGGCCATTCAAGCCTATACAATTGAGCACGATATAGTAGGTGGAATGCACCTGTCTCAAGTGCAGTGGAGAATGATTTCAACGTTGTGCAAGGTTCTGATGCCCTTTGAACTTGCCACACGTGATGTCAGTTCAGACACTGCCAGCCTGAGTCAGGTCATTCCCCTCATCAGGCTTTTGCAGAAGAAGCTGGAGGCATTGAAGGAGGAGCTAACACGGAGCGATTCCGCTAGGCATGTGGGACTTGTGGATGCAGCCCTTAATTCGCTTAACAAGGATTCACGGGTGGTCAATCTGTTGAAATCAGAGCACTACATTTTGGCCACCGTGCTCGATCCTAGATTTAAAGCCTACCTTGGATCTCTCTTTCCGGCAGACACAGGTCTGCTGGGGTTGAAAGACCTGCTGGTGACAAAATTGTCAAGTCAAGCGGAACGCGACCTGTCAACATCTCCTCCTTCACATTCTCCCGCAACTGGGGGTGCGAGGAAAAGGCTCAGAATTCCGAGCCCACCCGCTGGCGGTGATGCAGGGCAGTCTGGAGCGACTGCTGATGCTGACATCTGGTCCGGACTGAAGGACCTGACAACGATTACGGACATGTCGTCTACTGTCACTGCATATGATTCTCTCAACATTGATAGAATGGTGGAGAATTATATGAGTGACCGCATCCAAGTAGGCACGTCACACAGTCCGTACTTATACTGGCAGGAAAAAGAGGCAATTTGGAGGCCCTTGCACAAACTGGCTTTATTCTACCTAAGTTGCCCTCCCACAAGTGTGTACTCCGAAAGAGTGTTTAGTGCCGCCGCTCACCTTGTCAGCAATCGGCGTACGAGGTTACATCCAGAAAATGTGGAGAAGATGATGTTCATTAAAATGAATTATAATCAATTCCTCCGCGGAGACATTGACCAGCAGCAATTGCCTCCACAAAGTACACAGGGAGCTGAGATGGTGGATTCCAGTGGGGACGAATTGATAATCTGTGAGGAGGGGGATGTACACGGTGATATATCGGAGGGTGAAGATGAGGTGGACATCTTGCCTCTGTAGAGCCAGTTTGTGCAAGGAGAGATTAATTGCTTCTTTTTTGGGGGGGGGTCCAAACCAACCCGTCATATCAGTCACAGTCGTGTGGCAGACCCTGTCACTGAAATGATGGGTTGGTTAAAGTGTGCATGTCCTGTTTTGTTTATACAACATAAGGGTGGGTGGGAGGGCCCAAGGATAATTCCATCTTGCACCTCTTTTTTCTTTTCTTTTTCTTTGCATCATGTGCTGATTGGGGAGGGTTTTTTGGAAGGGACATCCTGCGTGACACTGCAGTGCCACTCCTAGATGGGCCCGGTGTTTGTGTCGGCCACTAGGGTCGCTAATCTTACTCACACAGCTACCTCATTGCGCCTCTTTTTTTCTTTGCGTCATGTGCTGTTTGGGGAGGGTTTTTTGGAAGGGACATCCTGCGTGACACTGCAGTGCCACTCCTAGATGGGCCCGGTGTTTGTGTCGGCCACTAGGGTCGCTAATCTTACTCACACAGCTACCTCATTGCGCCTCTTTTTTTCTTTGCGTCATGTGCTGTTTGGGGAGGGTTTTTTGGAAGGGACATCCTGCGTGACACTGCAGTGCCACTCCTAGATGTGCCCGGTGTTTGTGTCGGCCACTAGGGTCGCTAATCTTACTCACACAGTCAGCTACCTCATTGCGCCTCTTTTTTTCTTTGCGTCATGTGCTGTTTGGGGAGGGTTTTTTGGAAGGGCCATCCTGCGTGACACTGCAGTGCCACTCCTAGATGGGCCCGGTGTTTGTGTCGGCCACTAGGGTCGCTAATCTTACTCACACAGCTACCTCATTGCGCCTCTTTTTTTCTTTGCGTCATGTGCTGTTTGGGGAGGGTTTTTTGGAAGGGACATCCTGCGTGACACTGCAGTGCCACTCCTAGATGGGCCCGGTGTTTGTGTCGGCCACTAGGGTCGCTTATCTTACTCACACAGCGACCTCGGTGCAAATTTTAGGACTAAAAATAATATTGTGAGGTGTGAGGTATTCAGAATAGACTGAAAATGAGTGTAAATTATGGTTTTTGAGGTTAATAATACTTTGGGATCAAAATGACCCCCAAATTCTATGATTTAAGCTGTTTTTTAGTGTTTTTGGAAAAAAACACCCGAATCCAAAACACACCCGAATCCGACAAAAATAATTCGGTGAGGTTTTGCCAAAACGCGTTCGAACCCAAAACACGGCCGCGGAACCGAACCCAAA
This sequence comes from Pseudophryne corroboree, assembly GCF_028390025.1. Lineage (NCBI taxonomy): Eukaryota > Metazoa > Chordata > Amphibia > Anura > Myobatrachidae > Pseudophryne > Pseudophryne corroboree. Next base: position 958,708,152 of record NC_086445.1, on the reverse strand, counting down.
ACCAAAACACAAAACCCGAAAAATTTCAGGCGCTCATCTCTACTATTTACTGCGCACAACTAAAATGCAGCACAGATATGGATAGTATACTTGACGACACAAAGGTAGAGCAATGGACTACTATACCGTACTGCTATATATATATACTGGTGGTCAGCAAAATTCTGCACTGTCCTCCTACAATGCAGCACAGATATGGAGCGTTTTCAGGCAGAGAACGTAGATATTTGCAGCACACTGAGCACAGATATTTGCAGCACACTGAGCACAGATATTTGCAGCACACTGAACAGTGAACACAGAAACTGAGAGAACGCAGCCACGTCCTCTCACTATCATCTCCAAAGCACGAGTGAAAATGGCGGCGACGCGCGGCTCCTCATATAGAATACGAATCTCGCGAGAATACGACAGCGGGATGATGACGTTCGGGTGCGCTCGGGTTAACCGAGCACGGCGGGAAGATCCGAGGCTGCCTCGGAACCGTGTAAAATGGGTGAAGTTCGGGGGAGTTCGGATCTCGAGGAACCGAACCCGCTCATCTCTAGTAATTACATGAGACAGTGTGGTACTGAAAAAAATAGAGATGACTATTGAGCTACTGTATTGTGTGAATTAAAAAAATATTGTTACATCATGTTCTTGTACACAATACTTGCCTACTTTTGAAAAAGCATTTCAGGGAGATTGTGAAAGCAACAACTAAAAGCGTGGGCGTGTACTGCTACATTGGAGAGGTGTGTCATGAAAATGACTTACATCCAAATGTAAATGAGCCCCAAAGTTAGTAAGAACTACTTGTTGAAGAAAAGACACTGATATTTTGCAGGATTTGTTTGTGTATTGTGTTTTACAAGAGGTTCCATATACTGTAAGTGGCCATAGGGATCATTGTGCCTTAACCAATGCAGGGAAAGGACACTGATGAGCCCATATGAATGTATGTACAGTATCTCTGATTTAATTTTCCTCCCAAGAATGTAATAGCTGCATAATGGGGGTAAGGTGCAATCAGGGAGATTGATGGACTTTTCAGGGAGTGAAGGAGATTGCTGCTATTTCAGGGAGTCTCCTGCAGAATGAGGGAAAGTAGGCAACTATGGAGGTCATTCCGAGTCGTTCGCTCGGAAAATTTCTTCGCATCGCAGCGTTTTTCCGCTTAGTGCGCATGCGCAATGTCCGCACTGCGACTGCGCCAAGTAAATTTGCTATGAAGTTTGGAATTTTACTCACGGCTTTTTCTTCGCTCAGGCGATCGTAGTGTGATTGACAGGAAATGGGTGTTACTGGGCGGAAACAGGCCGTTTTATGGGCGTGTGGGGAAAAACGCTACCGTTTCCGGAAAAAACGCGGGAGTGGCTGGAGAAACGGAGGAGTGTCTGGGCGAACGCTGGGTGTGTTTGTGACGTCAAACCAGGAACGACAAACACTGAACTGATCGCAGATGCCGAGTAAGTCTGAAGCTACTCTGAAACTGCTACGAGATGTGTAATCGCAATATTGCGAATCTTTCGTTCGCAATTTTAAGAAGCTAAGATTCACTCCCAGTAGGCGGCCGCTTAGCATGTGCAATACTGCTAAAATCGCCTTGCGAGCGAACAACTCGTAATGAGGGCCTATGTTGTACACCAGGTCTTGGACATGCAGAAAAACCCTAAAAAAAATAAGCATTGCTAGGATGTAACAAGGAGGGACCACAGCAAATATCTCTGCTGCCGTCTCCTATTTTCTGACTGCAAAAGCAGCCCCTATAGGTTTCTAAATGCTAAATTTGTGTAAAAAAGACTCAGTTTCCCATTGCAATTTTAGTTTATTATCACATCCCATCCTCATTAATCATGTGGAATATGATAAATAGGGATCTTAAACTGGTGGAAGCTACTTGAAAATATTTTTCCTTTGCATGGTGGAACCCATAGGGGCACCTTTGCAATACCAGACAGCTACAATGCTGTCTCCAGATTTGGGGCTGCAGTGCAGTCCAAAATTTAAACAAGGGAGCAACACCAACTGCCATCCCAAACGCTGCCAAACATCACCGGCCGGGACTCACTGGCAGTTGGTGTGACTCCCCTATTTGAATTTTGTGCTGCGCTGCAGTCCCACTCATGCTCATTTAACTGCGATGCAGCATGCTGCACCACGGCTTGCTGCATGGGATGCTGGGCTGCGACTATTCGCAACTGGCGATCGCTCCATTACTTCCTAATGGAATTAATGGAGAGATCTCCAGCTGCAAATAGTCACAGCCCAGTGTTCCATGCAGCAATCCGTATCGCAGCAAGATGAGCATGGCTATATCTGTATATGTACACAATGCGCCTGATTCAGAGGCAGATGCACAGCCGATGTCGGACGTAGTGGATTGATGGAGTTTTGTTAGTGCGCAGAAGTTGCACGGTGCATGCATCCCAATTGTGCTCATACATAGCCACAAATATAATTTCAGGCACATGCAGGGAGAACTGTATTAAAAATGCAGAGGGCGTTTCTGGGCAGTGAGATGGAGCTGTATTAGCGAACGCACGGAGATGGACCGTCTTATGGGGCGTGTTATGGGAGTGTTGTAGGCGTGTCGGTGAAAATACACAGATGCTCACCCTCTCCCATAGAAGACCATACTCAAATGGAGACATTGCATCAGCCATGGTGCAGGTTCTGATGGTGGGACTAATGGTAGAATCTAAAAACATACCAATCAGTACCCTTGTGTCTACGGACGCTGACAGTGGCTGTTTCAGTACTAGCACATTGGGACGCACAGCTGTAAACAGGGGATAGGCTTTGCACTGACTTGTGGCAGACGGGGGCTCCGCCGATAGATGCTGCTGCAGGCACTTCTGCCTCCACCGCTGTATCAGGTCCAGTATGCTTTGGAGACATGCAAGTATTTAAGTGACGGAAACAAAAATGTCAAAAGGGGAACAAAGTTACAGATTGTTCTGGACGACATACTGTATTTGTCTTGGGCCGATTAAATAATGATCTCCTGAGTCTTTCGGAAGATGTGGTTGGGAATCCCTCTTCTGAATTGGAAGAATATATTGTTTGTAACTTGGAGCTAAATAGTTTCAACTAAAAAATTTATAGTCATCTGATAAGAGAGAGTTAAACTTAAAAAAGGAATTAAAGAATCTTTACAAGTGCTTATCAAAGCCTCTCCCTTCTTCATCCTGTTTTCTGATTCTACCATCACACATAATGATTTCTAAGATTAAGCCAATATACCGTATTCTAGTTATGTATGGTTATCATAACCCGGAGAGATGAGCTTCCACGACTCCTTCCAAACTCCACTGGAGATCTGAGATGCTGACGGACCCTCTCATTCAGGGAATGCCTATTATCTCAGTGATTACTAACTAGGGATTCATTATAAATTGAGAATAAAAAAGAACCAGGCAGTCGGCCCTCTAATTACTGTGGTATGACCATTGTGCTGATGTCTTCAGAAGTAAGAAAACATACAGTGATTGTCTACTGAACAATAATCTAAACTAGATTAAGGGGTGGAGGGGGGAGGGGGGTTACCTCAGAGGAAGAGAGGTCTTGATTCTTAGGGGTAAATTTACTAAAGTCCGTTCTTGCCCGAGTTTGAAATCTCGGGTGGGTTTGGCAATTCTTGCAAACATTGAAATTTACTAAAGGCAGAACTTCCGGTGGGCGGCGCATTTGGGATGGCTGCGTTTTAGCTGGGCTCCGGGTTATCACCTCTCAATATCCCTGCTGATCCTAGCTATCCTTGCAAATTTGGCTATGACACAGGGTTGACAGTGTGGGGAAGCATCAACGGAGTATGGCAAGGTGTAGATTACCTGGGTAGCCACTGAAGTCCGGCCGTCTGCTGCCCCTGAAGATGCCGCAAGCCATTTGCTGCCAATTGGTTTTGTGCTGCTGGGGGGACTTTCTCCCTTAATTGCCGCTCATTACAGCCTTGAATCGCTAGCCTGGGGAGGAGAGGCGAGAAGAAATCCAACTTGTGCCGGCGTTGCGGTGGTTGCAGTGGGGTTTGAAGTACCGGCTCTGCAGACACGTGGTTTCCCCTTTAAACGGTGGCTGTGGTTCCTAAACTGCTGAGGGTGCTACGGGACCTGTGCTGTGAGGTGACGCTGAACCAGCTTCCTCTCCTGCTTCCCCTGCATTTTACTAAAATCATTTTCCCTCCCTGGCGGGACCGACGAGGGTGAAGTGCGGCTTGCTATGAAGACGCTGCACAGGAACGTTCTTTAGTGTCGCCGGACTTTGCCTGACACTCGGACCCTGGGCTGGTGTTGAGACTCCATTCTGGTGGACTGTGTGGGATCCACGAGAAGAAGTGGTGCGCAGCTGTGCAACCTCACCGACCTAGGTTCCAGAGGAATAGCTGCAGTGGTGGACCTGCGCTGGCTGGACTTGCTGGCATTCACAGGTGGGGAGACCCTTCCTGCCCTGACCGCCGGCTGTTCATCTTCAATCGCCTGGCTCTGCTGCTTTATCGAGGACTGAGGGCTGCTGCCATGTCCCGGTGCTGGAGGGGATCTGCGGCTCATAGCTTACTGTTCCCCCTTGCTGTTGTTCATCGCAGTGGAGCTTGTGGCGGATTGGAGCTACTGCTGCCGGCCTTTCTCTGTTTGCTGGCCTCCAGTGATGTCTGCGGAGAAGGAGGAGGCTCCATAGGTCCTGAAGTCTGTGGAGGCTGCAGAGGAGTGTCATGTTGGACTGGCTGGTACTAATTTTGTCTGTCACATCCCCTTCTTTCATTACTAATATTCCTCTGACACAAATCCTTTTCCTTCTCTCTTTACTTTCTTAATTCCTCTCTTTCCTTGTGTGTTCTCCCCCTTCCCAATACCTCCTTACCACCCCTTTATCTCTTATCCTCCCCCCTTCATCCCTACTTTGAGTGCAACGGCTTTCCTGAGACCAAGTGGCTGGACTATTCTGGGAGTTTGGGACACCAGCAGTACTGACTTGGATGAGAACTGGTTGTCTCACTACTGGGGCCTGCCCTGGATGCTTCCAATAATTATAGGCTTCAGTACTCCAGGAAGCCAATTTCTATGGTCTTCTGTTGGAAGCATGATATTTCTATTGCATAACTGATATATTGATATGCATGCTTTCATTTTCTAGTGTACCATTCTAGTATACTGTTAGCTTCACTACCTGCTGTGAGCTTTTTTGATAATCTAGTAAGTCTATACCTTATTATCTAATTATTTTACTGCTTAGTTATTGGTTTTATCTTATTGAGCTCCTTCCAGAACCTGTATTGTCATTGTACTAGCCCCGATATGAGCTTTTATGATCTATTGTAACTTTTCTACATGTAGAACCCATTAAGGGGTATTACTAATTTTGAAGGTCAATACTTTATTATCCAATTACTTTACTACTCAGTCATTGATCTTATTTTATTGTGCTCCAGTAAGAGTCTATATTGTCCTAACACTAGCCCTGCTGTGAGATTATTTGACCTGTTATAAATTTCCTATACGCAGAGATCGTTAAGACATCTTAATAATAGCAGAGGCCTATATCACTTAACCAAGAACTTTACTGCTCGGTTATTGTTTTGTTTTTTGTTTTTTTAGCTCCAATTAGAGTCTGCATTGTCATTACACTAGTCCTGGTGGAAGCTTATTTAATCTGTTGTAACTTTTATATGCTTAGAGCTTACTAAGAGGTACTACTAATCTTTCATGGTTATACCTTATTAGCCAATTACTTTCTGGCTCAGGTTTTGATTTAATTTTATCGGGCTCCATTGAGAGTTGGTGTTGCCATAACACTAGCTGACCATGAAATTATTAATATTATAGTGCCAGAAACACCAGCAGTTCTCTTACCTATACAGACCCAACGGGTGTAGTATGGTATGCCGGCGGCCGGGCTCCCGACGACCAGCATACCAGCACCGGGAGCCCAACCGCCGGCATACCGACAGCGTGGCGAGTGCAAATGAGACACTTGTGGGCTCGCTGCGCTCGACACGCTATTCATTCTCCCTCCAGGGGGGTCGTGGACCCCCACGAGGGAGAAAATCTGTTGGTATGGCGACTGTCAGGATTCCGGCGCCGGTATACTCTGCACCAGGATCCCGACAGTTGGCAACCTGAAGACCACTCGACCCAACTGAGGTCTTTATGGGACAACAAGGCTACCACCTAGGGGGAATATTTAATAGTTATCTGTGGGTTTTTGTTTTTTAATTAATATAAACCCTACAGCAATTACCATAACCTTTATTCATTGGTAATCAGTAGCGGATTGTGGCTACTTAGTGGACACACATACTGCCGCAACTTATCTACTGTATTGGGTTAGGTTATACTTAGAGATGAGCGCCTGAAATTTTTCGGGTTTTGTGTTTTGGTTTTGGGTTCGGTTCCGCGGCCGTGTTTTGGGTTCGAACGCGTTTTGGCAAAACCTCACCGAATTTTTTTTGTCGGATTCGGGTGTGTTTTGGATTCGGGTGTTTTTTTCAAAAAACACTAAAAAACAGCTTAAATCATAGAATTTGGGGGTCATTTTGATCCCAAAGTATTATTAACCTCAAAAACCATAATTTACACTCATTTTCAGTCTATTCTGAATACCTCACACCTCACAATATTATTTTTAGTCCTAAAATTTGCACCGAGGTCGCTGTGTGAGTAAGATAAGCGACCCTAGTGGCCGACACAAACACCGGGCCCATCTAGGAGTGGCACTGCAGTGTCACGCAGGATGTCCCTTCCAAAAAACCCTCCCCAAACAGCACATGACGCAAAGAAAAAAAGAGGCGCAATGAGGTAGCTGACTGTGTGAGTAAGATTAGCGACCCTAGTGGCCGACACAAACACCGGGCCCATCTAGGAGTGGCACTGCAGTGTCACGCAGGATGGCCCTTCCAAAAAACCCTCCCCAAACAGCACATGACGCAAAGAAAAAAAGAGGCGCAATGAGGTAGCTGTGTGAGTAAGATTAGCGACCCTAGTGGCCGACACAAACACCGGGCCCATCTAGGAGTGGCACTGCAGTGTCACGCAGGATGTCCCTTCCAAAAAACCCTCCCCAAACAGCACATGACGCAAAGAAAAAAAGAGGCGCAATGAGGTAGCTGTGTGAGTAAGATTAGCGACCCTAGTGGCCGACACAAACACCGGGCCCATCTAGGAGTGGCACTGCAGTGTCACGCAGGATGTCCCTTCCAAAAAACCCTCCCCAAACAGCACATGATGCAAAGAAAAAAAGAGGCGCAATGAGGTAGCTGACTGTGTGAGTAAGATTAGCGACCCTAGTGGCCGACACAAACACCGGGCCCATCTAGGAGTGGCACTGCAGTGTCACGCAGGATGGCCCTTCCAAAAAACCCTCCCCAAACAGCACATGACGCAAAGAAAAAAAGAGGCGCAATGAGGTAGCTGTGTGAGTAAGATTAGCGACCCTAGTGGCCGACACAAACACCGGGCCCATCTAGGAGTGGCACTGCAGTGTCACGCAGGATGTCCCTTCCAAAAAACCCTCCCCAAACAGCACATGACGCAAAGAAAAAAAGAGGCGCAATGAGGTAGCTGTGTGAGTAAGATTAGCGACCCTAGTGGCCGACACAAACACCGGGCCCATCTAGGAGTGGCACTGCAGTGTCACGCAGGATGTCCCTTCCAAAAAACCCTCCCCAAACAGCACATGACGCAAAGAAAAAAAGAGGCGCAATGAGGTAGCTGACTGTGTGAGTAAGATTAGCGACCCTAGTGGCCGACACAAACACCGGGCCCATTTAGGAGTGGCACTGCAGTGTCACGCAGGATGTCCCTTCCAAAAAACCCTCCCCAATCAGCACATGATGCAAAGAAAAAGAAAAGAAAAAAGAGGTGCAAGATGGAATTGTCCTTGGGCCCTCCCACCCACCCTTATGTTGTATAAACAAAACAGGACATGCACACTTTAACCAACCCATCGTTTCAGTGACAGGGTCTGCCACACGACTGTGACTGATATGACGGGTTGGTTTGGACCCCCCCCAAAAAAGAAGCAATTAATCTCTCCTTGCACAAACTGGCTCTACAGAGGCAAGATGTCCACCTCATCATCACCCTCCGATATATCACCGTGTACATCCCCCTCCTCACAGATTATCTTCACGTCCAGTGTTGGGAAGGTCAGGCATCGCAACCGACACAATTGGACTCTCCTTGTGGATTTGGGATTTCGAAGAATGCACAGTTCTTTGCTGTGCTGCTTTTTCCAGCTTGAGTCTTTTCATTTTTCTAGCGAGAGGCTGAGTGCTTCCATCCTCATGTGAAGCTGAACCACTAGCCATGAACATAGGCCAGGGCCTCAGCCGTTCCTTGCCACTCCGTGTCGTAAATGGCATATTGGCAAGTTTACGCTTCTCCTCCGACAATTTTATTTTAGGTTTTGGAGTCCTTTTTTTTCTGATATTTGGTGTTTTGGATTTGACATGCTCTGTACTATGACATTGGGCATCGGCCTTGGCAGACGACGTTGCTGGCATTTCATCGTCTCGGCCATGACTAGTGGCAGCAGCTTCAGCACGAGGTGGAAGTGGATCTTGATCTTTCCCTAATTTTGGAACCTCAACATTTTTGTTCTCCATATTTTAATAGGCACAACTAAAAGGCACCTCAGGTAAACAATGGAGATGGATACTAGTATACAATTATGGACTGCCTGCCGAGTGCAGACACAGAGGTAGCCACAGCCGTGAACTACCGTACTGTACTATGTCTGCTGCTAATATAGACTGGTTGATAAAGAGATGTCTATGTAACTATGTATGTATAAAGAAGAAAGAAAAAAAAACCACGGTTAGGTGGTATACAATTATGGACGGACTGCCTGCCGAGTGCAGACACAGAGGTAGCCACAGCCGTGAACTACCGTACTGTACTGTGTCTGCTGCTAATAATATAGACTGGTTGATAAAGAGATGTCGTAGTAGTATGTATGTATAAAGAAGAAAGAAAAAAAAACCACGGTTAGGTGGTATACAATTATGGACGGACTGCCTGCCGAGTGCAGACACAGAGGTAGCCACAGCCGTGAACTACCGTACTGTACTGTGTCTGCTGCTAATATAGACTGGTTGATAAAGAGATGTCTATGTAACTATGTATGTATAAAGAAGAAAGAAAAAAAAACCACGGTTAGGTGGTATACAATTATGGACGGACTGCCTGCCGAGTGCAGACACAGAGGTAGCCACAGCCGTGAACTACCGTACTGTACTGTGTCTGCTGCTAATATAGACTGGTTGATAAAGAGATGTCTATGTAACTATGTATGTATAAAGAAGAAAGAAAAAAAAACCACGGTTAGGTGGTATACAATTATGGACGGACTGCCTGCCGAGTGCAGACACAGAGGTAGCCACAGCCGTGAACTACCGTACTGTACTGTGTCTGCTGCTAATATAGACTGGTTGATAAAGAGATGTCTATGTAACTATGTATGTATAAAGAAGAAAGAAAAAAAAACCACGGTTAGGTGGTATACAATTATGGACGGACTGCCTGCCGAGTGCAGACACAGAGGTAGCCACAGCCGTGAACTACCGTACTGTACTGTGTCTGCTGCTAATATAGACTGGTTGATAAAGAGATGTCTATGTAACTATGTATGTATAAAGAAGAAAGAAAAAAAAACCACGGTTAGGTGGTATACAATTATGGACGGACTGCCTGCCGAGTGCAGACACAGAGGTAGCCACAGCCGTGAACTACCGTACTGTGTCTGCTGCGACTGGATGATAAATGATATAAAAAATATATATATATCACTACTGCAGCCGGACAGGTATATATTATATATTATATAATGACGGACCTGCTGGACACTGTCTGTCAGCAGAATGAGTTTTATTTTTATAGAATAAAAAAAACAACAACACACAAGTGAAGTCACACGACGAGTGTTTAACTTTTTCAGGCAATCACAATATAAGTATACTACTAACTATACTGGTGGTCAGTGTGGTCAGGTCACTGGTCAGTCACACTGGCAGTGGCACTCCTGCAGCAAAAGTGTGCACTGTTTAATTTTAATATAATATTATGTACTCCTGGCTCCTGCTATAACCTATAACTGGCACTGCAGTGCTCCCCAGTCTCCCCCACAATTATAAGCTGTGTGAGCTGAGCAGTCAGACAGATATATAATATATATAGATGATGCAGCACACTGGGCTGAGCCTGAGCAGTGCACACAGATATGGTATGTGACTGAGTCACTGTGTGTATCGCTTTTTTCAGGCAGAGAACGGATATATTAAATAAACTGCACTGTCTGGTGGTCACTCACTATATAATATTATGTACTCCTGGCTCCTGCTATAACCTATAACTGGCACTGCAGTGCTCCCCAGTCTCCCCCACAATTATAAGCTGTGTGAGCTGAGCAGTCAGACAGATATATAATATATATAGATGATGCAGCACACTGGGCTGAGCCTGAGCAGTGCACACAGATATGGTATGTGACTGAGTCACTGTGTGTATCGCTTTTTTCAGGCAGAGAACGGATATATTAAATAAACTGCACTGTCTGGTGGTCACTCACTAGTAAACTCTCTGCACTCTCTACACTTCTACAGTACTCCTCCTAGTCCTAAGCTCCAGTAAATCTCTCTCTCTTATAATCTAAATGGAGAGGACGCCAGCCACGTCCTCTCCCTATCAATCTCAATGCACGTGTGAAAATGGCGGCGACGCGCGGCTCCTTATATAGAATCCGAGTCTCGCGAGAATCCGACAGCGTCATGATGACGTTCGGGCGCGCTCGGGTTAACCGAGCAAGGCGGGAGGATCCGAGTCTGCTCGGACCCGTGAAAAAAACCATGAAGTTCGGGCGGGTTCGGATTCAGAGAAACCGAACCCGCTCATCTCTAGTTATACTGGGTTGTCATTATATACTGGCGACACTTGACATTTAACCTTGTCTGTTTTGCCAATTTAGTGTACACACTACTACTGGCTACCTGGTGGGCACAGCTAATATTTCTATGTATCTGGTATTTTTTCTGTGAAATGCAGCGAGAGTTATTGAATTCCTCAGAATGAAGGGGTGACTTTTTTCCTTTTTCTTAGTTTGTCATTGTATAGTTATACTGGGGTGTATCCTTTTAATTTAGGACACGCCTTTAGTTGCTTGATGGAATGTAAAATTATAAAATGGTGTTTGAAGCTTCATGTGTTGTATTTTTATTATTTGTGTTCTGTCCTTGTCTCCTTTCTACATTCCCGGGGGGTGGTAACTTTTCTTTTTGGCAGTACTGTTTTTTCCTTCCCTTTGCTTGCTGGGACAGAGGGAGGTGAATGCTACATGACTTTTTCCTTGCTGTTTGTTCGGATAGAGCTGGAATAGGATAGACAGTGCTACTAACAATATGAGCTCTTTTGATTCTCTTCATCGGTGGTTTGAAATGGTTTCCTGGAACGTGGAGGTCTCAGTTCTCCTATTAAGAGGAGACGGGTGCCTAATCATCTAAAGAGATTTAGACCGGATATTATCTTGCTACAAGAAACTCATTGGGAAACTGGTGGGGACTCCTCCCTTAGGGCCCTGTGGTTAGCAGACTGTATATTTTCCAAATTTCATAGGAAAACAAGAGGGGTATCAATACTCTTTCATAAAGATCTTAACTATTCTGTAACCAATGCTGTCATCGATCCCAATGGTCGCTATGTTATATTGGATGTTTCTATTTGTGGATCTTATTATACATTAGTTAATCTTTATGCCCCTAATGTCTACACATCAGAGTTTCTTAATGAAATTACTCATCTTTAGAATCTCCCCCGACTATTAAGTTTGCATTAACCCGCTTTAATGCAAACTTAATAGTCAGGGGAGATTTTAATGCTGTTGGGATCCTCACCTTGATAAACGTCCCTCTCCTCAATATCCTCCTTCTTCCTCTTGGAAAGCAATGCAGTCTCTTAAATCTTCCCTTCAGCTCGCGGATGTTTGGCGACTGTTAAACCCCACCGACAAATCATTTACCTTTTTTTCTGCGGTTCATTCCTCCTGGTCCCGGATTGATAACATTTTAGTGGGAGATTCCCTGGTAGCTCAGGTGAAAAAACTGACATACACCATATTCTAATTTCTGATCGTGCTCCAGTATCGTTAATCATGCAGCAGGCTGTTCCTTTGGGTGGGAGGCCACCTTGGCGTTTTCCTGCATAGCTGTATAATTCTGATGATTTTAAGAACTACTGTATCTCACTAATGGTTGGATGAATTTTTTTGATGATAATCTTGAACATTGGAACCGTCCGATGGTATTTTGGGGTACATCAAAGGTGGTTATGCGTTATTGAGTATGTTTCAAAGCATAAGAAAAAATTAGCAGAACAGTACTCTACCCTACATAGCACATTGACCAAAACTGTATCAGATGATAATGTTAACCCTAACACAGAGCTTTTAGCAATGTACACTCAAGCTTGACAAATGCTGGATAACTTACTGCTTTCTCAGGCTAAACAGGACATAACCTTTTCTAAATTTAAATACCTTCATTGGGGAAACAAAGCAGGGCATTTCTTAGCCACTATGTCTAAGCCCTGGGTTCGAAAGAAAGTAATTACAGCCATTAAGGACCCTTATACTCAGACAATAGATTCTATGGCATCAAAGATTTAATCACATTTTGAATCCTTTTACTCTAAATTGTACAAGAATCTACCATTTGATTCAGATAAACATAAGCAGATTCTACAAGAGGCTGCTCTCTCCACTCACTGAGCTCCAATGCGAGATTCTTACTCAGACTATTTCTCTGGAAGAAGTGCAAGCAGCGATTTCTAAATTGAAATTATATAAATCCCCGGGTCCAGATGGTTTGTCCAATGAATATTATAAGCTTTTAGCTCCTCATATTTCTCAGGCTCTCTTAAAATTGTTTAATGATATATTGCGTAATGCGACTGTTTCCTTATTTTAATGAGGCCCATACAGTCCTCATCCCCAAGCCCGGTAAGGATCCCCAGCTGGTAGACTCTTACCGCCTGGTGACTTTATTAAATACTGATATCAAGTTGTTAGCTAAGATTATGGCAGACAGGTTACACTTAATTCTTCCTCAATTGATTACAGATCATCAGCTAGGATTTGTAAAGAATCGAAACTCGGTGAAAGGGATCCGCATGGCCATTGCGGCAACCTTGGCATCTGCTAATTCTATCCACTCACATAATACATTATTTAGTTTAGACACGACTAAGGCCTTTGATACAGTCCTTTGGCCTCATTTATTTAACACATTACAACATAGAAATTTGCCCTGGAGTTTATAGAGCTGGTAAAATAACTATAGAGTTCCCCTGTCACTTCTCTTTTGGTCAATGGACATAAAAGTTCACCCATACCGATGTATCGCGGTACACGTCAAGGGTGCCCACTGGCCCTCTTACTGTTTATTTTGACCATTGACCACTTATATAGATTATTGCAAAGCTCCGTAAACTTCTAAAGTATTCTGATTGGAAATAGGGAAATAAAAATATTGTCGTTCGCGCAAGATGTACCCTCAGTTTCTATGGGATCGATCTTCTCTATTTTAAAATCTTTTGAAGATGTGTCTGGCTTTTCAGTTAATCTCTATAAATCTACTGCGCTTTGGTTGGAATCTTCAGGTCTAATGGACCTTGGGCCCAGAATTTTCCAGTTTCCTGGACGTCAGAACACTTCACATATTTGGGAGTACAAAACAAATTCCCCGCAATACGCATAGGCCCTCTTTCCGAGTTGTTCGCTCGGTATTTTTCATCGCATCGCAGTGAAAATCCGCTTAGTACGCATGCGCAATGTTCGCACTGCGACGGCGCCAAGTAACTTTACTATGAAGAAAGTATTTTTACTCACGGCTTTTTCTTCGCTCCGGCGATCGTAATGTGATTGACAGGAAATGGGTGTTACTGGGCGGAAACACGGCGTTTCAGGGGCGTGTGGCTGAAAACGCTACCGTTTCCGGAAAAAACGCAGGAGTGGCCGGGGAAACGGTGGGAGTGCCTGGGCGAACGCTGGGTGTGTTTGTGACGTCAACCAGGAACGACAAGCACTGAAATGATCGCACAGGCAGAGTAAGTCTGGAGCTACTCTGAAACTGCTAAGTAGTTAGTAATCGCAATATTGCGAATACATCGGTCGCAATTTTAAGAAGCTAAGATTCACTCCCAGTAGGCGGCGGCTTAGCGTGTGTAACTCTGCTAAATTCGCCTTGCGACCGATCAACTCGGAATGAGGGCCATAGTCTGTATAACCTTAATTTTACCCCGGCTGTCAGGGCCGTGTCGGTTGAGCTGGAGGGATGGAGACATCTCCCTTTATCTTATAAAGGAAGAGCTAGTCTCATTAAAAGTATTTCTTTCCCTAGACTTATATATTTAATTCAGGCCTTATCCTTACTCATACCACAAAAGGACTTGCAACATATCAACTATCCTTTTTGTAAATTCATCTGGCATGGCAGGCGACCTCGGATCAGTTTAATTAAATTGCAGCAACCTATTGCCAATGGAGGCATTCATTTTCCTAACCTCACATTATATTCATATGCTTCTATATTACAGTATCTTCATGATTGCCTACACAGTCAGGATACTTATACTAATTTTGCCTTGGAGAGAGAATTTCTGGGGGAAGGGGGGGGGGGACACCTTACCAGCTTTCTACATCAGCACGACCAGGAAATTCCAGCACACCTGAGGGATAACCCGCTTCTCTGAAATACCCGTAAGATCTGGCATTTGCTTCACCATAAATTTAGGCTTAATGCACACAAGTCCTTATTTCTCCCGTTCCTAGCCAATCCTGATTTTCAAAATGGCCAGGCCTTTTACCTCTTTAATATTTGGAGGGTGAATGGTATTACTACAATGGGAGACCTGGTACATGGAGAGCTAAGGAGGCCTCTCGCGTTCCAGCAGGCGACAACCAAGTTTGGGGTTCTGGAGGCCCACCCTATGGCATACCTTCAGGCTTAACACTATATCAGTACCACAATCTGTTTTTTTTAAGAAGCAGATTGGCAGAACCCCATACTGTAGATATTTTGCTACGAAACCTTCTGTTGACCAGGAGGGCAATCTCCATATACTTCAATCATCTCAGAGAGGAGCTAGATGATTCTTTATCCTCTCAGGGATTGTCACGCTGGCTTTCTACCTTTCCACACCTAACCTTAGAAAATTTGCTCAAAGCCCATATCCGCACATGTAAACTGTTACCTTCCACTATGTATTCTGAAAAGTCACTTAACATTTTGCACAAAACATACTTATCTCCACATAAGGGCTTTGTCATGGGTCAGTCATCTACACATGCCTGTTACAGATGTACAGCACCCATGGCGGATTTATATCACTGTCTTTGGCAATGCCCTTTAGTTCACAGTTTTTGGTTGCAGGTTAAAGCGTACGCAGAGGCTTCACTTGTCAATTTTCTGCCACTTACACCTGAATGGGCTGTCTTCGGGATTATCCCCTCTCATCCGAGGATCACACCTGGGGGTAGGCGACTGCTAATGGCGATTGGTGCAGCTGCTCGTAAAGCCATTTTCCAAACGTGGAACCACTCAGTGGCCCCAGCTCTACCCATTTTTAAAGCAAAATTATTTTATCTTTTTAGAATGCACTGGGTAGAAGTGTTCTTGGATAAGGAATCCAAGACCAAAAAGTTTTTTCGATATGTGGAGAGCTTTATAGACACCCTGTCGCACGAAATTAAGAGTCAAATTCATAAAAGTTTACATTACACTTCCTTCTATTTGACTGGAATGGTGGTTGGTGATCCTCCTATTTTGAGGCGAGGGGAGTAGAAAGGAAAAGATAATTTTTTATTTTCGGTGCTGATGCCGGAGACATTCCCCCGGGGTGTGTGGGAGGGAGACGGGACAGAATATTTTTATTTATTTTTTTGTTTTGTGTTTTAATTTGATCATTTCATTTGAATGTACTGTACTTCGTTATTGTGAAAACTTGCCATTTTATGTGAAATGTTACTGATCATTGACTGTTTGTATATGTTTTCTGCAAACTATTCCTTGGTATAATTATAATTTATATTGCATTTGTACCAATGGCTTTGTGGCCTTTTTTGTTAATAATGCTTGTATACCGGAACATTGTCTGTAATTATACATGTGATGCTTCAATAAAAATAAATGTCTTTAAAAAAAAAAAAGAAATTTAGTAAAGGCAAAAAACAGGAGTATTGCATCAAATCAAACTTCAAAACATGTGTGCAATAACAAATACTGTACAATCAAATATACCGTCGTCCAAAGTCGTAAGTACTTTCCATAGGAAAAAACAGTTCATGGAAAGTTACCAAGATCCGTGTTTGCAAACACACCTGTGAATTGTGCACACTCGGCCCAAAATGCACCTTAGAAATAGACGCCCCCCCCCCAAGCAGAAGGCTGCACAGATCAGTGAGATCTATGCAGGCTTCTGTGTGTGTATAGTGGAAAAAAATGGTTAAAAGGTAGGGGGGACTCCTTTATTTGGGGGAATCCCCACTTTCTTAGGAATCTCAAGGTTGGGGTGACTAGTTGTGGGGAACTTGGGTGTTATTCATAGAGGAACGCAGATCGATGCATATGCAACAGATCTCTGCACATGCTGCGTGCAGCCCAGCACAAGGCAAGGCCACTCAGCATGTGTAAGGCCGACCCCTCCCCCCCCCTTCCTTTCGGGGGCCAATGTGTTTTATATGCTTTTTTTCTATTGAGTGTTTTATTGTTTTCTGTAATATAAGGCAGTCCTGCCCACTCCCCATCTAACACAAAAAAAAATAAGTTATGTAGTGTATTTAAAAAAAGGGGGGGGGGGGGGGGGGGCAACGGTATCTTGCCTAGGTCCCCACGAGGTCTAAATTCAGCTCTGATAGACGGGTCTTGTAGTACTGTGACACTGGGTGCAGAAAAAATTTGGGAGACCGGCAGTCAGAACTGGTACAGGAAATCTGTAAAACACAGAACCAGCTGCACAACACCATGTATTTTTGGTATTATTCATTATTTTGAATCTATTTGTTTTATTTAGCTGTTCTTTGCTCAAATATTTTATTACATTATGTTAGAAATGGTTAAATGCTTATATCACACTTTTTTCATCTGCATTTGTTGTGAATATATTCAGTGCAAATGCTTATAAGTAACACACAGCTATTTTTATACTAATTAGAATTCTTTCTACAGTACAGTATATAAATAATCTTAAGTATACGCACACACCTTTAGTAAAGGATAAGACAAATGAGCCATAAGTACCTTTCTGAATAGGGAATACTCTGAAGATGTATCAAAGCTTGGCGAAAGAGATAAAGTGGAAAGCGATAAAGTACAAACCAACCAGCTCCTGACTTTTTTCAAACATGACAGTGAAGCTGAGTGGTTGGTACTTTATCTCTCTCCAAGCATACATCTCCCCTCTATGCTCCAGCAAAGGTTTCCATGTACTCATACAGCAATATGAACCACGTGACGGCATTAGAGAATAGAAATACTTACAGAATATTTACTGTACTGATAGAGGCAAGAATATCATATTCTTTGTGATACAATAAAATGAATCATTCAGAGTCACATCAAAAAGACTCAAATTACCTTGTAAGTGACTCAAAGCAAAGAGCAGACGTCTGAATTTTCATACAGTTATACTAATTTCCTAAACCTGCCGTTTCTATCAACACCATCACTACTGTAATCCGCAGGTATGATCTCATGCTTTCACCCCTTGACAATTTCAATTTGCTTTCTGTCCAATTTTTTGTAATTTTCATCATTCTTCCACCATAGCCATAACACTTAAGATCATCTTCCTTTTCAAAATTGATACCTGCGAGCAGTTTTAGCTAAGTCCTCTGGCTCCACATAATGCACCATATTACAGAATATGTTGTAATAGGGAATAACGTAAATGGGTAGCGGCACAGGAGACGTTTTGTAGGTGGGAGTGAAAGATGAGGCACAGGCACAGGTCCGACTCTGATGTAAGAGGGCAAAGGATGCGAATGTAGACATATGAGATACATGAAAAGATGGTGTTGTAGAGGGCATTGTACAGTAGGTAATGGTGAATAATTTGAATTGGATCCTGCAGGACATGGGAGTATAGGGTGCTGTAGTCAAAGTATGAAATTATATGAGACTAAATAAAAGTTTTGGTATAACACAGGGGGGTTCCAGTTGTCCGGGAGCTTCCTCTACTACTTGGTCTATACTAAAGACCATCTGTAATGTTAATTATTATACTACGTATATTACATACATTATCAAGTGTATAAGGAGGCCAATGTGTATATATTGTATATATCCAGTGATGGTGTTAGGTTCTTCTGCAACTCCCCAAGACTCACAAACTTCGTTATTATATAAACTGCACTTTGTATGAGGTACGCTATAGCTTATTAAGTGCTAATTGTGCCCAGGGGCGGCTTTAGGGGTGAGGGAGCACCTGGGCACAACAGTAACGGCCGCCCCTGACTGCCTAATTTTATTATTTTTATTGATTGGTTATAATCTCTCATTGGATGATAGCCAGTATAATACAATATTATACAAAGTCACTAACTATGACATTTTAATTATGAATACATATTTACTAAGTAGGACAGCTTACAGGGAAGGTATGTACTTGCCCTACCCATTTATATTCCATTCAAAATGCATATGGCACAGTACAGTGGAAATAATTTGCAGTTACTGGTACTTTTTAGGCTGATAGTACAGAGTGAAATGGCGCAGATTCCCAGCTGTGGCACCCTTATATAGAATTCAAAACCCGCGGGCATCCGATGCCGGGAGGATGACGTTTTGCCTCGATGTTTAATCGGGTAGACTCGGATCCCAGATGTTCAGGGCAGCTCAGATTCTAGGTAATCCAAACCGCTCATCTCTAGTTAAAACTACAAAAGCCGAGACGTGAGGGGTTAGCTGAGGTGCAGAGAGGTAGGTTTGAGTGTTGGCAATGTATAGATGATACTGGAGGTTAAATAAGCAAGATACAGTAGCTTCTCAAGAGAAAAGGTACATAGGGGCAGATGCACTAAGAATCATTGAAAGATAAACTACCAACCAATCAGCTTCTGTATACGGATATTTTTCAACCACAGCCTGTAACATGGCAGTTAGGAGCTGATTGGCTGGTACTTTGTCTTTGTCGACTTTACCACTTTCCATGGCTTAGTACATCTGCCCCATAGTGAGAAAAGCACAGGGCCGGGAACAGAGGGTTTGATTCAGATTTGGTCGCTAAAGCAATCACAACTGCGTTTTTAGACGCAGCAGCTGTGTGAAAATCTGCTAATGTTACAGTCACCTGGAAATGTATTAAGACGCCCACTGGCGGTGTCACAGATCCATGCCACTACGTACAAACACACAGCGGTGTCACAGATCTATGCCACTACGTACAAACACACAGCGGTGTCACAGATCCATGCCACTACGTACAAACACACAGCGGTGATCACAGATCCATGCCACTACATACAAACACACAGCAGTGATCACAGATCCATGCCACTACGTACACAAACACACAGCGGTGTCACAGATCCATGCCACTGCATACAAACACACAGCGGTGTCACAGATCCATGCCACTACGTACAAACACACAGCGGTGTCACAGATCCATGCCACTACGTACAAACACACAGCGGTGATCACAGATCCATGCCACTACATACAAACACAGCGGTGTCACAGATCCATGCCACTACATACAAACACACAGCGGTGTCACAGATCCATGCCACTACGTACAAACACACAGCGGTGTCACATATCCATGCCACTACGTACAAACACACAGCGGTGATCACAGATCCATGCCACTACATACAAACACACAGCGGTGTCACAGATCCATGCCACTGCATACAAACACACAGCGGTGTCACAGATCCATGCCACTACGTACAAACACACAGCGGTGTCACAGATCCATGCCACTACGTACAAACACACAGCGGTGATCACAGATCCATGCCACTACATACAAACACACAGCGGTGTCACAGATCCATGCCACTACATACAAACACACAGCGGTGTCACAGATCCATGCCACTACGTACAAACACACAGCGGTGATCACAGATCCATGCCACTGCGTACAAACACACAGCGGTGTCACAGATCCATGCCACTACGTACAAACACACAACGGTGATCACAGATCCATGCCACTGCGTAAAAACACACAGCGGTGATCACAGATCAATGCCACTACGTACAAACACACAGCGGTGTCACAGATCCATGCCACTACGTACAAACACACAACGGTGATCACAGATCCATGCCACTGCGTACAAACACACAGCGGTGATCACAGATCCACGCCACTGCGTACAAACACACAGCGGTGTCACATATCCATGCCACTGCATACAAACACACAGCGGTGATCACAGATCCATGCCACTACGTACAAACACACAGCGGTGATCACAGATCCATGCCATTGCATACACACACACAGCGGTGATCACAGATCTATGCCACTACGTACAAACACCCAGCGGTGATCACAGATCCATGCCACTACGTACAAACACACAGCGGTGTCACAGATCCATGCCACTACGTACAAACACACAGCGGTGACCACAGATCCATGCCACTACGTACAAACACACAGCGGTGTCACAGATCCATGCCACTGCATACAAACACACAGCGGTGTCACAGATCCATGCCACTACGTACAAACACACAGTGGTGTCACAGATCCATGCCACTACGTACAAACACACAGCGGTGATCACAGATCCATGCCACTGTGTACAAACACATAGCGGTGTCACAGATCCATGCCACTACGTACAAACACACAGCGGTGATCACAGATCCATGCCACTGTGTACAAACACATAGCGGTGTCACAGATCCATGCCACTACGTACAAACACACAGCGGTGTCACAGATCCATGCCACTGAGTACACACACACAGCGGTGTCACAGATCCATGCCACTACGTACAAACACACATCGGTGTCACAGATCCATGCCACTACGTACAAACACACAGCAGTGATCACAGATCCATGCCACTACATACAAACACACAGCGTTGATCACAGATCCATGCCACTATGTACAAACACACAGTGGTGTCACAGATCCATGCCACTACGTACAAACACACAGCGGTGTCACAGATCCATGCCACTACGTACAAACACACAGCGGTGTCACAGATCCATGCCACTACGTACAAACACACAGCAGTGATCACAGATCCATGCCACTACGTACAAACACACAGCGGTGTCACAGATCTATGCCACTACGTACAAACACACAGCGGTGTCACAGATCCATGCCACTACTTACAAACACACAGCGGTGTCACATATCCATGCCACTACGTACAAACACACAGCAGTGTCACAGATCCATGCCACTACGTACAAACACACAGCGGTGATCACAGATCCATGCCACTACATACAAACACACAGCGGTGTCACAGATCCATGCCACTACGTACAAACACACAGCAGTGATCACAGATTCATGCCACTACGTACAAACACACAGCGGTGTCACAGATCCATGCCACTACGTACAAACACACAGCAGTGATCACAGATCCATGCCACTACGTACAAACACACAGCGGTGTCACAGATCCATGCCACTACGTACAAACACACAGCGATGTCACAGAACCATGCCACTACGTACAAACACACAGCGGTGTCACATATCCATGCCACTACGTACAAACACACAGCGGTGTCACAGATTCATGCCACTACGTACAAACACACAGCGGTGATCACAGATCAATGCCACTACGTACAAACACACAGCGGTGTCACAGATCCATGCCACTACGTACAAACACACAGCGGTGTCACAGAACCATGCCACTACGTACAAACACACAGCGGTGTCACATATCCATGCCACTACGTACAAACACACAGCGGTGTCACAGATCCATGCCACTACGTACAAACACACAGCGGTGATCACAGATCAATGCCACTACGTACAAACACACAGCGGTGTCACAGATCCATGCCACTACGTACAAACACAAAGCGGTGATCACAGATCCATGCCACTACGTACAAACACACAGCGGTGATCACAGATCCATGCCACTGCGTACAAACACACAGCGGTGTCACAGATCCATGCCACTACGTACAAACACACAGCGGTGATCACAGATCCATGCCACTACGTACAAACACACAGCGGTGTCACAGATCCATGCCACTACGTACAAACACACAGCGGTGATCACAGATCCATGCCACTACATACAAACACACAGCGGTGTCACAGATCCATGCCACTACGTACAAACACACAGCGGTGATCACAGATCCACGCCACTGCGTACAAACACACAGCGGTGTCACATATCCATGCCACTGCATACAAACACACAGCGGTGATCACAGATCCATGCCACTGCGTACAAACACACAGCGGTGATCACAGATCCATGCCACTGCATACACACACACAGCGGTGATCACAGATCCATGCCACTGCATACACACACACAGCGGTGATCACAGATCTATGCCACTACGTACAAACACACAGCGGTGATCACAGATCCATGCCACTACGTACAAACACACAGCAGTGATCACAGATCCATGCCACTACGTACAAACACACAGCGGTGTCACAGATCCATGCCACTACGTACAAACACACAGCAGTGATCAAAGATCCATGCCACTACGTACAAACACACAGCGGTGTCACAGATCCATGCCACTACGTACACAAACACACAGCGGTGACCACAGATCCATGCCACTACGTACAAACACACAGCGGTGTCACAGATCCATTCCACTGCATACAAACACACAGCGGTGTCACAGATCCATGCCACTACGTACAAACACACAGCGGTGTCACAGATCCATGCCACTACGTACAAACACACAGCGGTGATCACAGATCCATGCCACTACGTACAAACACACAGCGGTGTCACAGATCCATGCCACTACGTACAAACACACAGCAGTGTCACAGATCCATGCTACTACGTACAAACACACAGCGGTGTCACAGATCCATGCCACTACGTACAAACACACAGCGGTGTCACAGATCCATGCCACTACTTACAAACACACAGCGGTGTCACATATCCATGCCACTACGTACAAACACACAGCAGTGTCACAGATCCATGCCACTACGTACAAACACACAGCGGTGATCACAGATCCATGCCACTACATACAAACACACAGCGGTGATCACAGATCCATGCCATTACGTACAAACACACAGCAGTGATCACAGATTCATGCCACTACGTACAAACACACAGCGGTGTCACAGATCCATGCCACTACGTACAAACACACAGCAGTGATCACAGATCCATGCCACTACGTACAAACACACAGCGGTGTCACAGATCCATGCCACTACGTACAAACACACAGCGGTGTCACAGAACCATGCCACTACGTACAAACACACAGCAGTGATCACAGATTCATGCCACTACGTACAAACACACAGCGGTGTCACAGATCCATGCCACTACGTACAAACACACAGCAGTAATCACAGATCCATGCCACTACGTACAAACACACAGCGGTGTCACAGATCCATGCCACTACGTACAAACACACAGCAGTGATCACAGATCCATGCCACTACGTACAAACACACAGCGGTGTCACAGATCCATGCCACTACGTACAAACACACAGCGGTGTCACAGATTCATGCCACTGCGTACAAACACACAGCGGTGATCACAGATCAATGCCACTACGTACAAACACACAGCGGTGTCACAGATCCATGCCACTACGTACAAACACACAGCGGTGTCACAGATTCATGCCACTGCGTACAAACACACAGCGGTGATCACAGATCAATGCCACTACGTACAAACACACAGCGGTGTCACAGATCCATGCCACTGCGTACAAACAAAAAGCGGTGATCACAGATCCATGCCACTACGTACAAACACACAGCGGTGATCACAGATCCATGCCACTGCGTACAAACACACAGCGGTGTCACAGATCCATGCCACTACGTACAAACACACAGCGGTGATCACAGATCCATGCCACTACATACAAACACACAGCGGTGTCACAGATCCATGCCACTACGTACAAACACACAGCAGTGATCACAGATCCATGCCACTACATACAAACACACAGCGGTGTCACAGATCCATGCCACTACGTACAAACACACAACGGTGATCACAGATCCATGCCACTGCGTACAAACACACAGCGGTGTCACATATCCATGCCACTGCATACAAACACACAGCGGTGATCACAGATCCATGCCACTACGTACAAACACACAGCGGTGATCACAGATCCAAGCCACTGCATACACACACACAGCGGTGATCACAGATCCATGCCACTGCATACACACACACAGCGGTGATCACAGATCTATGCCACTACGTACAAACACACAGCGGTGATCACAGATCCATGCCACTACGTACAAACACACAGCAGTGATCACAGATCCATGCCACTACGTACAAACACACAGCGGTGTCACAGATCCATGCCACTACGTACAAACACACAGCGGTGTCACAGATCCATGCCACTACGTACAAACACACAGCGATGTCACATATCCAATTATCCATGCCACTAAGTACAAACACACAGCGGTGTCACAGATCCATGCCACTACGTACAAACACACAGCGGTGATCACAGATCCATGCCACTACGTACAAACACACAGCGGTGTCACAGATCCATGCCACTGAGTACAAACACACAGCGGTGATCACAGATCCATGCCACTACATACAAACACACAGCGGTGATCACAGATCCATGCCACTACGTACAAACACACAGCGGTGATCACAGATCCATGCCACTACGTACAAACACACAGCGGTGTCACAGATCCATGCCACTACGTACAAACACACAGCGGTGATCACAGATCCATGCCACTGCGTACAAACACACAGCGGTGTCACAGATCCATGCCACTACGTACAAACACACAGCGGTGATCACAGATCCATGCCACTGCGTACAAACACACAGCGGTGTCACAGATCCATGCCACTACGTACAAACACACAACGGTGATCACAGATCCATGCCACTGCGTAAAAACACACAGCGGTGATCACAGATCCATGCCACTACATACAAACACACAGCGGTGTCACAGATCCATGCCACTACGTACAAACACACAACGGTGATCACAGATCCATGCCACTGCGTAAAAACACACAGCGGTGATCACAGATCCATGCCACTACGTACAAACACACAACGGTGATCACAGATCCATGCCACTGCGTACAAACACACAGCGGTGTCACAGATCCATGCCACTACGTACAAACACACAACGGTGATCACAGATCCATGCCACTGCGTAAAAACACACAGCGGTGATCACAGATCCATGCCACTACATACAAACACACAGCGGTGTCACAGATCCATGCCACTACGTACAAACACACAACGGTGATCACAGATCCATGCCACTGCGTAAAAACACACAGCGGTGATCACAGATCCATGCCACTACGTACAAACACATAGCGGTGTCACAGATCCATGCCACTACGTACAAACACACAGCGGTGATCACAGATCCACGCCACTGCGTACAAACACACAGCGGTGTCACATATCCATGCCACTACGTACAAACACACAGCGGTGATCACAGATCCATGCCACTGCATACAAACACACAGCGGTGATCACAGATCCATGCCACTGCGTACAAACACACAGCGGTGATCACAGATCCATGACACTACATACAAACACACAGCGGTGTCACAGATCCATGCCACTACATACAAACACACAGCGGTGATCACAGATCCATGCCACTGCATACACACACACAGCGGTGATCACAGATCCATGCCACTGCATACACACACACAGCGGTGATCACAGATCCATGCCACTGCATACACACACACAGCGGTGATCACAGATTCATGCCACTACGTACAAACACACAGCGGTGATCACAGATCCATGCCACTACGTACAAACACACAGCAGTGATCACAGATCCATGCCACTACGTACAAACACACAGCAGTGATCAAAGATCCATGCCACTACGTACAAACACACAGCGGTGTCACAGATCCATGCCACTACGTACAAACACACAGCAGTGATCAAAGATCCATGCCACTACGTACAAACACACAGCGGTGTCACAGATCCATGCCACTACGTACACAAACACACAGCGGTGACCACAGATCCATGC
The DNA here is from genome assembly GCF_028390025.1 of Pseudophryne corroboree. NCBI lineage: Eukaryota > Metazoa > Chordata > Amphibia > Anura > Myobatrachidae > Pseudophryne > Pseudophryne corroboree. The sequence continues at coordinate 958,681,872 of NC_086445.1, read as the reverse complement.
CACTACGTACAAACACACAGCGGTGTCACAGATCCATTCCACTGCATACAAACACACAGCGGTGTCACAGATCCATGCCACTACGTACAAACACACAGCGGTGTCACAGATCCATGCCACTACGTACAAACACACAGCGGTGATCACAGATCCATGCCACTACGTACAAACACACAGCGGTGTCACAGATCCATGCCACTACGTACAAACACACAGCAGTGTTACAGATCCATGCTACTACGTACAAACACACAGCGGTGTCACAGATCCATGCCACTACGTACAAACACACAGCGGTGTCACAGATCCATGCCACTACTTACAAACACACAGCGGTGTCACATATCCATGCCACTACGTACAAACACACAGCAGTGTCACAGATCCATGCCACTACGTACAAACACACAGCGGTGATCACAGATCCATGCCACTACATACAAACACACAGCGGTGATCACAGATCCATGCCATTACGTACAAACACACAGCAGTGATCACAGATTCATGCCACTACGTACAAACACACAGCGGTGTCACAGATCCATGCCACTACGTACAAACACACAGCAGTGATCACAGATCCATGCCACTACGTACAAACACACAGCGGTGTCACAGATCCATGCCACTACGTACAAACACACAGCGGTGTCACAGAACCATGCCACTACGTACAAACACACAGCAGTGATCACAGATTCATGCCACTACGTACAAACACACAGCGGTGTCACAGATCCATGCCACTACGTACAAACACACAGCAGTGATCACAGATCCATGCCACTACGTACAAACACACAGCGGTGTCACAGATCCATGCCACTACGTACAAACACACAGCAGTGATCACAGATCCATGCCACTACGTACAAACACACAGCGGTGTCACAGATCCATGCCACTACGTACAAACACACAGCGGTGTCACAGATTCATGCCACTGCGTACAAACACACAGCGGTGATCACAGATCAATGCCACTACGTACAAACACACAGCGGTGTCACAGATCCATGCCACTGCGTACAAACAAAAAGCGGTGATCACAGATCCATGCCACTACGTACAAACACACAGCGGTGATCACAGATCCATGCCACTGCGTACAAACACACAGCGGTGTCACAGATCCATGCCACTACATACAAACACACAGCGGTGTCACAGATCCATGCCACTACGTACAAACACACAACGGTGATCACAGATCCATGCCACTGCGTACAAACACACAACGGTGATCACAGATCCATGCCTCTGCGTACAAACACACAGCGGTGTCACAGATCCATGCCACTACGTACAAACACACAGCGGTGATCACAGATCCATGCCACTACGTACAAACACACAGCGGTGATCACAGATCCAAGCCACTGCATACACACACACAGCGGTGATCACAGATCCATGCCACTACGTACACAAACACACAGCGGTGTCACAGATCTATGCCACTACGTACAAACACACAGTGGTGTCACAGATCCATGCCACTACGTACAAACACACAGCAGTGATCACAGATCCATGCCACTACGTACAAACACACAGCGGTGTCACAGATCCATGCCACTAAGTACAAACACACAGCGGTGATCACAGATCCATGCCACTACGTACAAACACACAGCGGTGTCACAGATCCATGCCACTACGTACAAACACACAGCGGTGATCACAGATCTATGCCACTACATACAAACACACAGCGGTGATCACAGATCCATGCCACTACATACAAACACACAGCGGTGATCACAGATCCATGCCACTACGTACAAACACACAGCGGTGATCACAGATCCATGCCACTACGTACAAACACACAGCGGTGTCACAGATCCATGCCACTACGTACAAACACACAGCGGTGATCACAGATCCACGCCACTGCGTACAAACACACAGCGGTGTCACATATCCATGCCACTACGTACAAACACACAGCGATGTCACATATCCAATTATCCATGCCACTAAGTACAAACACACAGCGGTGTCACAGATCCATGCCACTACGTACAAACACACAGCGGTGATCACAGATCCATGCCACTGCGTACAAACACACAGCGGTGTCACAGATCCATGCCACTACGTACAAACACACAGCGGTGATCACAGATCCATGCCACTGCGTACAAACACACAGCGGTGTCACAGATCCATGCCACTACGTACAAACACACAGCGGTGTCACAGATCCATGCCACTACGTACAAACACACAGCGGTGATCACAGATCCATGCCACTGCGTACAAACACACAGCGGTGTCACAGATCCATGCCACTGTGTACAAACACACAGCGGTGATCACAGATCCATGCCACTACGTACAAACACACAACGGTGTCACAGATCCATGCCACTGCATACACACACACAGCGGTGATCACAGATCTATGCCACTACGTACAAACACACAGCGGTGATCACAGATCCATGCCACTGCATACACACACACAGCGGTGATCACAGATCCATGCCACTGCATACACACACACAGCGGTGATCACAGATCTATGCCACTACGTACAAACACACAGCAGTGATCACAGATCCATGCCACTACGTACAAACACACAGCGGTGTCACAGATCCATGCCACTACGTACAAACACACAGCAGTGATCACAGATACATGCCACTACGTACAAACACACAGCGGTGTCACAGATCCATGCCACTATGTACAAACACACAGCGGTGTCACAGAACAATGCCACTACGTACAAACACACAGCGGTGTCACATATCCATGCCACTACGTACAAACACACAGCGGTGTCACAGATCCATGCCACTACGTACAAACACACAGCGGTGATCACAGATCAATGCCACTACGTACAAACACACAGCGGTGTCACAGATCCATGCCACTGCGTACAAACACACAGCGGTGATCACAGATCCATGCCACTACGTACAAACACACAGCGGTGATCACAGATCTATGCCACTGCGTACAAACACACAGCAGTGATCACAGATCCATGCCACTACGTACAAACACACAGCGGTGATCACAGATCCATGCCACAGCGTACAAACACACAGCGGTGATCACAGATCCATGCCACTGCGTACAAACACACAGCGGTGTCACAGATCCATGCCACTACGTACAAACACACAGCGGTGATCACAGATCCATGCCACTGCGTACAAACACACAGCGGTGTCACAGATCCATGCCACTACGTACAAACACACAGCGGTGATCACAGATCCATGCCACTGCGTACAAACACACAGCTGTGTCACAGATCCATGCCACTACGTACAAACACACAGCGGTGATCACAGATCCATACCACTGCGTACAAACACACAGCGGTGTCTCAGATCCATGCCACTGCGTACAAACACACAGCGGTGATCACAGATCCATGCCACAGCGTACAAACACACAGCGGTGATCACAGATCCATGCCACTGTGTACAAACACACAGCGGTGATCACAGATCCATGCCATTGCATACACACACACACACAGTGGTGATTGCAGTTCCTTTGATCATTAACCATCTGAGTTATCTTATTGACGCACAGAATGGCCGCGGGAACTGAGACGCTGGCACCATGTTTTGTGCATATGGGATCGCACAGATATTATTTACAGAAATGTATTTACATAATAACAAATTGTTTATTGTATTTAATGATAATAATAACAAAAACACATGTTAACACCTGAGCATAAGTACTGTACATTAGCTGGGACTCACTAGTGCACAAGTTAGCTCTAGCCATTATATTCTGGCTGTACTTTATCTCAATCATGTCTCCTGCTGATAGGAGAAACAACTGTCACATTACTGGTGACATATTCCCAAATGTCTTAAGCTTTAACAAGAGATAAAGTGGGGACGAATAAAGAGTGATAAATGACCAGCCAATCAGCTCCTAACTGTCATTTTTCAAACACAGCATGTGGCATGGCAGTTAGGAAGCTGATTGGCTGATCAATTATCACTCTTTATCTGTCTCTACTTTATCTCTTGTTAAAGCATTTGGGCCCCAAAATGTTGTGCGTTCCAAGTAACACACATCTTTTACAGCAGAACAGCTCTTGGTTTGATATACACTACAACATTATGTAATAGACAATAGTTCTGCTTTCCAACAGGCAGCGCACCAGTTTAGCAGAACTGTCCAAACAACTGTTGTTTCAATTAGAGGCAGCGCAGCATAGATCTTACTCTGATTACATACAGTGGACTGGTGGCAAAGTAATATTCATATCAATGCTGGGCAATGATTGCAAGATATCAAGTTAAATGTAATGGCTGTGTATTCCAAAATGGAACGCACCTGCAAACAATACTAAACAGACAACTATTATCGGCTATGAATGAACAGCCATTTACTATCACATGTTGAGTGGGCTGGCTGCTAGACTGTATCCATAGCAATGCAGGAAAGGAGGCACTTAGGGTCTGAGCACAGGTTGTATTGGATAAACTTTGAGTGCCGCCGTTTTCTGCATTTAAAATTTGGATAATGCATGACAGGACACCAAGCAAGAATTAGGGGTATATTCAATAAGAGTCGGATCCATTCCACTGAATAGGGGTTGTCGGAATGGATCTGACAACCCCTATTCAGTGGACGCCCAAATCCGACTGTCGGATTTGGCCTTAACGGGGGTCCTGTGCTGCCGCTGATGTCAGCGGCTGCAGCTGCGCTGACAGCAGCGGCCAGGGGTGCAGATGTTGGCGGCCGGCAGGAGAATTGTCGGCACACGTGAGCGGGATGGCGGCAGGGGTAAGCTGGGTGGCGGGCAGAGATTTGCGGCCAGCAGGAGAAGCTGGTTGCAGGGAGACATATCTGCGGCGGCGGGGAAAGGCGCTGCAGGGAGAGAGGTGCATGGCCGGGGGACGGCCAGGCACCTCTCTCCCTGCAGCGCTTCCCCCCGCCACCGCAGACATGTCCCCCTGCAGCCAGCTCCTCCCGCCGGCTGCCAATCTCTGCTCCCCCGGCCGCCCTCAGCACCGCTCGTCTTCTCACCTCAATCCCACTTGTATTCAAGTCGGATTGAGTTTGTCAGAAAGGAGGCCAAAACCTGTCGGATTTGGCCCTTTTTCCAACAGAAGCACGCGGATTGGCGGCTATTCCGCCGATCCACATGTTTCCCGACAAGATGGGAATTCCCGACTTGTCGGAAAAAATCAGCCCCTATTGAATAGGTTGGAACCCCTTCCGACCTATTTCTGTCGGAAGCTGCCGTCTTTCCGACAAGATGGCAGGTTCCGACAGTTATTTAATACACCGCTTAATATCTATTTATGAGTGCTGACCTACAGTATAGATTTATCACGCTCTCATAACCAGTTTGCATTGAATGTCACTTGGATGCTCGATGTACTGTTGCTGGGATATGGGATGTAGTTATGAGGCTGGCGGTCACAATAACTCGCCCTACATCCCACCCTCTTAGAATCCCGACAGTCGGCATGCCGACTAGCAGGGATTATTCCCACTTGTGGGTGTCCACAACACCCATAGAGTGGGAATTGAACCTGTGGCAGACACAGCTCTCCATGAGCCCGCAAGGGGCTTGTTGTGCTCGATTCCCCCCCACCATCCACCCCAGCCAGCCATCTCCATGCCGGGATCCCGGCGTCGGTACGGTGACTGGTGGTCTCTTGCCCGCCAGTCACGCATACCCAACAGCTGGGATACTATTTGTATCATATGATACTTACTAGTATACTCTCAGTAGTGTATGATGACCATATAAATTATCTCTCTATTGTATGGCAGTCATGTGGATGGACTCTGCATTGTATTGTGGGTAGAGCCAGGGTCGGACTGGCCCCCAGGGGCACAGAGGAAACCCCTGGTGGGCCCACTGCCAGAGGGCCCACCCCTTCCTCTAGGGCTTAGGATCCAGACAGTGCACTTGAATTATACATTATACATATAGTACATTATACTGCACAGGACTTTGGTTTATATTCTATAGTGCATTGCTGTTATTAATTCGGTACATTTTCAATCATGCACTAGCAGTATTTACTATATATTCTGTATATTTATAAAAGGGTCCAGACTGTGCACCCTAATGGGTAGCCAAGCCTCTGTGGATGCTGGCCACAACTCCTCTGAAGGCTGGCCACACCCCTAAGTATGGGCCCCTATCACTGCATTCCCCGGTGGGCCCTTTATGCCCCAGTCCAACACTGGATAGAGATATTGGTGTGTTCTGCTAACCTCGCCTATTGTCACATAGTTACATAGAATGTTACTTAGTCAGTGAGGTTGAAAAGAGGCAAAATGCCCATCGGGTTCAACCTGTATTCTGCGTTAATCTGTTCATATTATAATGCGCCTGCTGAAGTAATGGTTTAGTACCAATTGACAGCTATGATTCTTACCACTCCCAGATAATTTAATGTCAATATGTTAAATGCTATAGCCCTGGATACATTTTCCAGTTAAAAAGTTGTCCAATCCATTTTTAAATGCATTTACAGAGTCTGCCATTATTACAGGTTGAGTATCCCTTATCCAAAATGCTTGGGACCAGAGGTATTTTGGATATCGGATTTTTCCGTATATTGGAATAACTGCATACCATAATGAGATCTCATGGTGATGTTACCTAAATCTAAGCACAGAATGCATTTATGTTACATATACATCTTATACACACAGCCTGAAGGTCATTTTAGCCAATATTTTTTATAACTTTATGCATTACACAAAGTGTGTCCACATTCACACAATTCATTTATGTTTCATATACACCATATACACACAGCCTGAAGGTCATTTTAGCCAATATTTTTTATAACTTTATGCATTACACAAAGTGTGTTTACATTCACACAATTCATTTATGTTTCATATACACCTTTTACACACAGCCTGAAGGTCATTTAATACAATATTTTTAATAACTTTGTGTATTAAACAAAGTTTGTGTACAGTGAGCCATCAAAAAACAAAGGTTTCACTATCTCACTCTCACTCAAAAAAGTCTGTATTTCGGAATATTCCGTATTTCGGAATATTTGGATATGGGATACTCAACCTCTACCTTCTCCGGTAGGGAGTTCCAAATCTTTATTGCCCGTGAAGAACTCTTTCCTACGTTGTGTACGGAATTTTCTCTTGTCTAGCCTCAGCTAGTTCCCACGCGTCCTATACAGAGTTCTTTTAATAAACAAATCTGCTGCTAGCTCCTTGTAATGACCCTTTACATATTTGAAGACCTACAGTAGTAAGCTTTTCCTCGTACTCCAGAGACTCTAACCCTTTAATCAATTTAGTAGCTCTTCTTTGAACTCTTTCTAGTTACCCGATATCTTTATTATAATACGTTGCCCAGAACTGAACACAATTTTCCAGGTGTGGACATACCAATGATGTGTACAGCGGCAGGATTACATCCTCGTCCCTTGTCTCAATGCCCCATTTAATGCACGCAAGCACTTTACTTGCCTTCTTTGCTGCAATTTGGCATTGTATACTGTTATTAAGCCTATTATCTATGAGCACCCACAAATCTTTTTCCATCATAGTTACCCCTATATTTTCCCCAACTAGAGTGTAGGATGCAAGTGTGTTTTTTGTCCCAAAATGTATAACTTTGCATCTTTCTATATTGAACCTCATTTCCCATTTAGACGCCCAGGTTTCCAGTTTAACTAAGTCATTTTGTAGAGACTCCACATTGCCTTCTGAATTAATTACCTTACACAATTTAGTATCATCTGCAAAGATTGACACTGTACTTTCCAGGCCTATTACTAGATCATTGATAAACATAGTGAACAGCAGTGGGCCAAGAACGGACCCTTGTGGTATTCTGCTGACTTCTGGTGCCCAGCTGGAGAACATCCCATTGACCACTACTCATTGTACTCTGTTATCCAGCCAATTACTTATCTATGTACAAATAGTATATCCTAGGCCAAGTTCCCTTACTTTGTTGATCAGTCTCCTATGAGGCACTGTATCGAAGGCTTTTGCAAAACCTAAATACACCACGTCCACTGCTTTTCCATGGTCAAGATTCTCGCTCACTTTCTCGTAGAAGCTAATTAAGTTGGTTTGGTTTTGTATCTGTTCCTTACAAACCCATGCTGACTTTTGCTAATAAACTTAGTAGACTGTAGGTGATCCTCTATGCTATCCCTCAAAATGCCTTCCAATATTTTACCCACTATAGAGGTTAAACTAACTGGTCTATGGTTTCCAGGATTATTTTTAGTTTTTAAATAAAGGCACTAACTCAGCTATGTGCCAATCCTTTCGTACCATGCCTTATCTAATTGAACTATGGAAAATAAAGTATTGGGGTTTTGCTAGCTGTGACCTAAGTTCCATAATAACCCTCGGATGAAAACTGTCTGGGCCTGGTGATTTATTAATCTTTTCGTTGCTTAGTCTCTCCAAGACTACTTCCTCACTTAAACAAGCATCAAGCCAAGAGTCATTACCTTCACTGTCGTTATGCACTATTGTCACCGGCTCATCCTCCCTGGTAAATACTGAGGGGGAATAATTGTTCAATATTTCCACTTTTAATTTGTCATTGTTTATCAAAGCTCCCAATTCATCTTTTAATGGGCCTTCTTCAACCTTTTGCTGTTTATATATTTATAAAACTTTTTAGGATTGGTTTTACTCTCTATAATGATTTGCTTTTCATTTACAATTTTAGCTGCTCCTATTACTTTTTTGCATCTTTTATTGCATTCTTTGTAATACTGTAATGACTCCTCCCCTCCATTAGATTTAAATGTTTTGAAAGCACGCCTCTTTTTAGCCATTGCTTCCTTGACCTCCTTATTAAGCTCATTGGTTTATGTTTAGTACTCCTGCGTTTACTGCTCATGGGAATGAATTTGTGAATATTGCTTTCACATTTCCGATGTGTCCTTGCCATGAATCAAATCTTCCCAGTCAATGTCGTTTAGTGCCCATCTCAGCATATTGAAGTTAGCTTTTCGAAAGTTAAATGTTTTAGTTGCTCCTTTATAGCAATTTTTCTTGAAACTGATGTTGAATGTGATCATATAGTGATCACTGTTTTCCAAGGTCTCCCCAACTTTAGTGTTGACATATAATGTCTGCTGTTAAGTAGGTCCTTCACACCTAAGGCCACTTTCAAAGTTTTTTTCAGCATCAATTAAGTTCACAATCTGCTCCTGAATGGGAAAAAGGTTTTTCTAGGAGGATGGAGATAAGGAGTTAGTAGATGGTCAGCTTTTTACAGTATTCTTGAAATAACATTGCTTTGAAAGATTCATGCTTACAAACTTTTAAAACTACATGAAATGAGGAAAAAAGTTTAATTGAAAATTCACCCCAAAAAAAAAAATTCAGAATGAGCAGATAATATTTAGCCAGAAAAGTAATTGCTAGTACAAAAATGTTTTTTAATGTAAATAAGGCACTTCAAATATGCATAAAAACAAAATACCAATATTGCTTAAAAAAAATGCATATGACTTATTTTTCCATAGTCTGGATTTATTTTTGGAATATTTTTGATGCAGCCAACATAGAACACTTGTGTGAGATCTTTAATTATTCTGTAGAACAGACAGATATTTTTCTTTAATGCTTGGCAACAGAACAAATAATTGTAATTAACCTACTGTTAACCACCATAAATCTTGCTTGACCTGTAAAACTCCATTTTTCTCTCCGTAACCTTGAAAGTTCAGCTCCAAGAATGTAACTTAATTTGCCTATTTCTCCTGACTGTTGCTTCTTATTTATTCATACAGTGTGATGAGGACAATAGCACAAAGCAGGTTACTAATTTCTAAGGTTTTAAAATTGATTTCAACTTTTACATGATAACATATCCTGTAATCACTTCTGTATCAATTAAACATTCTGCCAGACAGTTGAAATTTTATGATGTTTAATTACATGGAAACATGCCAAACGGGGTCACTGTTAAAGCTTTGAAAAATTCTGCTCATTACAAGGAATTCAGTGATTTATGAATTTGGTTTACAAACAGCAGGACACAAAATTAGTCAATAATGTAACAGTTATGATGAAAAAAAGTAATCACCATTCAGACATTATAGAGCCTGTAGATTATAAAATATTAAAATTCTTCAACAGTTTCACTTATGAAAATAAAAATGTAATCATGAATATAGAGAAACAGATAACACAATCTAGCACTTCACAAATAAAACGCAGCCTATGTGGTACTCCGGTTTCAGGGAAAAAAAAAAAACAACTATAAAAGAAAGAGATGGGCAGAAAACCTGGCATGCTATTTATACGACACATCTCTTTCTTTACATTGAATCATGAATGTTGGTTCTTCGTTGCTAGATTATATGTAACCACCAATAGAGTAACAGAAGGCAATTAATGAGCTTGGTGGGTGTTTAAACTAGGGATGAGAGGGTTCGGTTCTCAGAGAACTGAACCATACCGAACTTCACCATTTGAGTCCGGTTCCGAGCCAGACTCGGGTTTTCACCCCTGACTCGGAAACCAGAACGAGGCAAAATGTCATCATCCCGCTGTCGGATTCTTGCGGGGTTTGAAATCCATATAAGGAGCCGCGCGTTCCCGACATTTTCACTCCGGCATTGGAGAGTGTAGAGAGAGGACGTGTCTCCGTTTTCTCAGTGTCTGTGTCTTGTGCTGAATCTGTCCAGTCACAGTGCTTGTGTCCTCTGCTGCCATATGTCCAGGGCTGTTCAGTGGTGCTGCGTTGTTCTGCATCAGTTCAGTGGTGGTGTGTTGTGCTGCATCAGTTCAGTGGTGGTGTGTTGTTCTGCATCAGTTCAGTGGTGGTGTGTTGTGCTGCATCAGTCACAGTGGTGGTGTTATCTGCTGCCATATGTCCAGTACTGTCCAGTGGTGCTCTTTTGTGCTGCATCAGTTCAGTGGTGGTGTGTTTAGCTGCATCAGTCACAGTGGTGGTGTCCTCTGCTGCCATATGTCCAGTGCTGCTGAATAATAAGTCCCTTACAATGTTGCTGTGTTGTGCTGCATCAGACCAGTGGTAGTGTCCTGACCATCAGTCATTCCTGTGATCAGGCAGTCACAGTGGTATACG